>NC_084564.2:4497500-4555000 GCF_033978685.3 Nerophis lumbriciformis
CAACTCCCCCCAAAATGGATTAACTGGCTGGAATAAAAAAGACAATATAACATACATCCATAAACGTGGATGCATATGCAAAAGTGCAATATATTAATCTGTACAGTAATCTATTTATTTATATCTGCACATTATTGCTCTTTTATCCTGCACTACAACGAGCTAATGCAACACAATGTTGTTCTTATCTGTATTGTTAAGTTCAAATTTGAATGACAATAAAAAGGAAGTCTAAGTCTATATAAGTTTTATCAAGTGGTAGAAAATGGAAGACAATACCAGTAGTAGTATTGTCTTCGTTGTTATGATCATTTATTGTTGGAACTTTTACTATGATTATTATTACTATTATTTTATTATCATTTTAAGTAATATTAGTATTGTCTTTATTGTTATGATAAAGATGTTAAATATGATTGTTAGAATTTGCATTATGATTATCATTACAATAATTTAAGTATTAGTAACATTGTTAGAATACAGTATAATTGTTAACATTTTATTACGATGATTATTACAATATTCATTTGGGTAGTAGTCGTATTGTCTTCTTTGTTGTAATAACTATTATAGTCAGAATTTATATTAATTATATTATTACAAATATTTTACTATTAATATACTATTGTCACCATTATGCTAACAAAGTTGATTGTTATTAGAATTTTGACTATAATTATTATTACAATTGTTATATTATTAATATAAGTAGTACTGTCATTACTATGAGGATTATTATTGTTAGAATGTTTATTATGATTACAATCATTTTTATTAGTAGTAGTATTTCAGGTAGTACTTTGTGGTACTGTCATCTGTTATGGTGATAATCTTTATTATTGTTGTTAATATTGTTGGAATTATTATGATTATGCACATTATTACAATTACAATTAAGGTTATCAGTAGCAGAACTAGTGATAGTAGTGGATTCATATTATTATCAGTAGTACTAGTAGTGGATTCATATTATTATTAGTGGTAGTAATAGTAGTGGATAAATATTATTATTAGTAGTACTAGTAGTGGATTAATATTATTATTAGTAGTAGTACGAGTAGTGGATTAATAGTAGTAGTAGTAGTAATAGTAGTGGATTAATAGTAGTAGTAGTAGTACTAGTAGTGGATTAATATTATTAGTAGTACTAGCAGTGGATTCATATTATTATTTAGTAGTACTAGTAGTGGATTAATATTATTATTAGTAGGAGTACTCGTAGTGGATCAATATTATTAGTAGTAGTACTAGTAGTGGATTAATATTTTTATTAATAGTAGTAATAGTAGTGGATTAATATTATTATTAGTAATAATGGTAGTGGATTAATATTAGTAGTAGTAGTAGTAGTAGTACTAGTAGTGGATCAATATTATTATTAGTAATAGTACTAGTAGAGGATGAATATTAGTAATAGTAGTGGATTCATATTATTATTAGTGGTAGTAATAGTAGTGGATAAATATTATTATTAGTAGTACTAGTAGTGGATTAATATTATTATTAGTAGTAGTACGAGTAGTGGATTAATAGTAGTAGTAGTAGTAATAGTAGTGGATTAATAGTAGTAGTAGTAGTACTAGTAGTGGATTAATATTATTAGTAGTACTAGCAGTGGATTCATATTATTATTTAGTAGTACTAGTAGTGGATTAATATTATTATTAGTAGGAGTACTCGTAGTGGATCAATATTATTAGTAGTAGTACTAGTAGTGGATTAATATTTTTATTAATAGTAGTAGATTAATATTATTATTAGTAATAATGGTAGTGGATTAATATTAGTAGTAGTAGTAGTAGTAGTACTAGTAGTGGATCAATATTATTATTAGTAATAGTACTAGTAGAGGATGAATATTAGTAATAGTAGTGGATTCATATTATTATTAGTGGTAGTAATAGTAGTGGATAAATATTATTATTAGTAGTACTAGTAGTGGATTAATATTATTATTAGTAGTAGTACGAGTAGTGGATTAATAGTAGTAGTAGTAGTAATAGTAGTGGATTAATAGTAGTAGTAGTAGTACTAGTAGTGGATTAATATTATTAGTAGTACTAGCAGTGGATTCATATTATTATTTAGTAGTACTAGTAGTGGATTAATATTATTATTAGTAGGAGTACTCGTAGTGGATCAATATTATTAGTAGTAGTACTAGTAGTGGATTAATATTTTTATTAATAGTAGTAATAGTAGTGGATTAATATTATTATTAGTAATAATGGTAGTGGATTAATATTAGTAGTAGTAGTAGTAGTAGTACTAGTAGTGGATCAATATTATTATTAGTAATAGTACTAGTAGAGGATGAATATTAGTATTAGTAATAGTAGTGGATGAATATTATTATTAGTAGTAATAGTAGTGGATGAATATTATTATTAGTAGTAATAGTAGTGGATTGATATTATTAGTAGTAATAGTAGTGGATTAATATTATTAGTAGTAATAATAGTAGTGGATTAATATTAGTTGTAGTAGTGGTAATAGTAGTGGATTAATATTATTAGTAATAGTAGTGGATGAATATTAATATTAGTAGTACTAGTAGTGGATGAACATTATTAGTAGTAGTGGTAATAGTAGTGGATTAATATTATTAGTAGTACTAGTAGTGGATGGATATTATTATTAGTAGTAGTAATAGTGGATGAATATTATTATTTAGTAGTAGTACAAGTAGTGGATGAATATTATTATTTAGTAGTAGTACAATAATTAGTAGTAGTAATAGTAGTGGATGAATATTATTATTTAGTAGTAGTAATAGTAGTGGATGAATATTATTATTTAGTAGTAGTAATAGTAGTGGATGAATATTATTATTTAGTAGTAGTAATAGTAGGGGATGAATATTATTATTAGTAGTAGTACTAGTAGTGGATGAATATTATTATTTAGTAGTAGTAATAGTAGGGGATGAATATTATTATTTAGTAGTAGTAATAGTAGGGGATGAATATTATTATTAGTAGTAGTACTAGTAGTGGATGAATATTATTATTTAGTAGTAGTAATAGTAGTGGATGAATATTATTATTAGTAGTAGTACTAGTAGTGGATTAATATTATTAGTAGTAGTGGTAATAGTAGTGGATGAATATTATTTAGTAGTAGTAATAGTAGTGGATGAATATTATTATTTAGTAGTAGTAATAGTAGGGGATGAATATTATTATTAGTAGTAGTACTAGTAGTGGATTAATATTAGTAGTAGTGGTAATAGTAGTGGATGAATATTATTTAGTAGTAGTACTAGTAGTGGATTAATATTATTAGTAGTAGTGGTAATAGTAGTGGATTAATATTATTATTAGTATTACTAGGAGTGGATTAATATTATTAGTAGTAGTGGTAATAGTAGTGGATTAATATTATTAGTAGTAGTACTAGTAGTGGATGGATATTATTATTAGTAGTACTAGTAGTGGATTAATATTATTATTTAGTAGTACTAGTAGTGGATGGATATTATTATTAGTAGTACTAGTAGTGGATTAATATTATTATTTAGTAGTACTAGTAGTGGATGGATATTATTTAGTAGTAGTAATAGTAGTGGATGAATATTATTATTAGTAGTACTAGTAGTGGATTAATATTAGTAGTAGTAGTGGTAATAGTAGTAGTGGATGAATATTATTATTTAGTAGTAGTACAAGTAGTGGATGAATATTATTATTAGTAATAGTAGTGGATGAATATTATTAGTAGTAGTACTAGTAATGGATGAATATTATTATTAGTAGTACTAGTAGTGGATGAATATTATTATTAGTAGTGTAGTGTTGTTGTCATTGCAATGATGACACTTTGTGTGCGTGTGAAGTGCTAACGTGCTAATGCGCTAAGTGAGACGGCGTAATAAAGGAGCACACAAAGTCCACCTGATGGACGTCTGATGCCTTGAGAGGAAGTGTGCATGAACACACACACACACACACACACACACACACACACACACCTGTCAACACTCCGTCACCCTCTGTGACCTCTGACCCCCCCCAGGTGGTGGATGATGAGGACGCCATGTCGCTCCTCCAGCCAACACGGGAGCTCATCATCCAAAACTTCAAAATAAAAG
Organism: Nerophis lumbriciformis; assembly: GCF_033978685.3. NCBI lineage: Eukaryota > Metazoa > Chordata > Actinopteri > Syngnathiformes > Syngnathidae > Nerophis > Nerophis lumbriciformis. The sequence goes on from NC_084564.2 coordinate 4,501,591, forward strand.
CGTGTCGTCATCCAAAAAAGCTGCTCAGTCCGTATTGCCCCGCCCACACTCAGCCGCCGTGACCCGTGGAGGTCAGAGGTCGTCTGGAGAGGAAGTGCTCAGGAGGAAAGGTCAGAGGTGGTCTTCACCGTGGCAACAATGGCCACGACGTCACATGTTTTGCTTTCTCCGCCACATGCTGCTGTCACTCAAAGTGTGTGTGTGTGTGTGTGTGTGTGTGTGTGTGAGAGAGTGTGTCGACACTTTGAACGTTGTAAATCTTCAACCCACACGCGAGAACTTTGCATTCCAAACGTTGTGTCATGTGACCACAGCAACAACAACAACAACAACACGCCAACGTGGCGCTAAAGCTACAATACTCCGTAACACCCCCCCGCCGAGCCTTAAAAACATCATAGCTTTCACTTTCATTTCTCTCACCAGTCTTCCTCCTTACATCCGTTCACCGGTGACCTTTGACCCCGCCCATCGTGGGAACGCTGTCAGCGAGTGAGTTGGCATGACGGTCAGGAGGCCATGATGAGCCTAGCAGAACCAAGACACACACACACACACACACACACACACACACACACACACACACACACACACACACACAGGTTATCATTTGGAATGGGGAGCAAGTTTTTGATGATGACTTGTGGAGACAAGGGAGAAAAGATATTAGTTTGTACTAAGCATGGAGACCATACAGAATGATAGTACTAGTGATGGGTCATAGAGCAAAACCCTGTGTCGGTGCGCTTACCGCTTTTAGAAAGTCACGTGACCGATCATGAGCTGTTTCGGTCACGTGACCGATACGCCAACTGTGTCGCACTGACGCCTCCTCTGTGCCCTGTGAGCGGGTCTTTTCTACAGCCGGAGAAATAATAACTAAGAAGGGAAATCGTCTAAAATGTAATACGTCGGAAAAACTTTTTTTTTTTTTTTTTTTATAAAAATGTGTAAAAAAATAATATTAAAAAAATTCCCAGTCCACAATCATCCACAACACGTTCTCTTAGATTTCCATGTTATGATACATGTTCACATTATTTATTGACTGTATCTAAAAAAGATACAAATATATTTTTATTTAAATGAAGATATGCAATAATCCTAAATAAAATACAATGACTTGGTTTATATTATTGTATATACTAGGGCAGGGGTCACCAACGCGGTGCCCGCGGTCAGGCCCTAACCAATCTGGCGCCCTAGGCAAGATTTTAAGTGGCGCGCCCCCCACATCGGCAGTGAAGTGTATATACTCACAAGAACCCGAATAGCTTTGTCTTTGATCTTTTTTTTTTACTTACAACTATACCTAATATATAAAGGGGTGGAAAAGTGACTATTACCTGCAGGGCAAACATTAGCTAACCAGAAGGCAATAATGTAAACAAAAAGCACCTGCTTAAAAGATCTAATACAAATGTCCCTGAGGAATGTAAGGTGGGAGTACTGTAATTACCTAACGTTACATTATTATTTTCCATAACAATTTAGCCCCCTCCACAATATCAACCCGACGTTAAAACAGAACTAGCTATTTATTGATTTGCAATTGCCGAATCATGTAACATTAGCTTAATGCTAAAAAGCCAGGTTACTATCACATTCTGTAACAGACAAATAATTTCATGTAGGCTAACGTTACCTACCTGCTACCTCTGTCTTTTTCTCGTTTCTCCTCCTCTTCTTTTCTCTTTTTTCTTCCCTGGGCACCTGACAGTTTTGGCCGTTTTGACATCTTGTGTTGGTTTTTTGATGTGGTGACGTCCAAAAAGAGTCATGATACGGGAAGGGAGGGGGCGCACCGTGCGGGGGGAGGAGGGGGGGCGTAATGTTGTAACAAATAATATTTCTATTAAATAGGCTTTACTTTGCATTTTAATTAACGTGAGATTATTTTTTTGTATTTAGAAATAATAGTAACAACTTTTTTTTTTTTTTTTTTTTTTTCTCCAACATTTGTGGCACTGGCATGGCGCCCCCTGATGGACGGCGCCCTTAGCATTTGCCTATACGGCCTATGCCACGGGCCGGCCCTGTCCGCGGTCACCAGGTAGCCCGTAAGGACCAGATCAGTCGCCCGCTGGCCTGTTCTAAAAATAGCTCAAAGAGCAGCACTTACCAGTGAGCTGCCTCTATTTTTTTAAATTTTATTTATTTACTAGCAAGCTGGTCTCGCTTTGCTCGACATTTTTAATTCTAAAAGAGACAAAACTCAAATAGAATTTGAAAATCCAAGAAAATATTTTAAAGACTTGGTCTTCACTTGGAATAAGCGGTAGAAAATGGATGGATGGATGGGTCTTCACTTGTTTAAATAAATTCATTTATTTTTTACTTTGCTTCTTATTACTTTTAGAAATACAATTTTAGAGAAAAAATACAACCTTAAAAATGATTTTAGGATTTTTAAACAAATATACCTTTTAAATGTCTTCCTTATCTTTCCTGACAATTTAAATCTATGTTCAAGTAATTATTTTTTTAAATTATTGTAAAGAATAATAAATATTTTAGCGAAGAATATTAGTGAAATATTTCTTCTAACTTACTATGATTAAAATTCAAAAAAATTATTCTGGCAAATCTAGAAAATCTGTAGAATCAAATTTAAATCTTATTTCAAATTATTTTGAATTTCTTTTAAAAAAAAAAATTCTGGAAAATCTAGAAGAAATACTGATTTGTCTTTGTTAGAAATATAGCTTGGTCCAATTTGTTAAATATTCTAACAAAGTGCAGATTGGATTTTAACCAATTTAAAAACATGTCATCAAAATTCTAAAAATGTATCTTAATCAGGAAAAATTACTAATGATGTTCCATAAATTCTTTTTTTAATTTTTTTCAAAAAGATTCAAATTAGCTAGTTTTTCTCTTCTTTTTGTCGGTTGAATTTTGAATTTTAAAGAGTCGAAATTGAAGATAAACTATGTTTCAAAATGTATTTTAATTTTTTTCGTGTTTTCTCCTCTTTTAAACCGTTCAATTAAGTGTTTTTTTCATCATTTATTCTCTACAAAAAACCTTCCGTAAAAGGAAAAAAAAATGTACGACGGAATGACAGACAGAAATACCCATTTTTTTTAATATATATAAATGTATTTATTTAGCTATTCTTGTTTAACTCACACTTACGTGTAACTTACAAATGACAATATATTTATTTATTTAAGTGTGTATCAAACTGGTAGCCCTTCGCATTAATCAGTACCCAAGAAGTCGTTTTTGGTTTCAAAAAGGTTGGTGACCCCTGTACTAGGGCATCAAATCAGTGTCAGTTGAGTCGGTCCATAGGTTGCCTGTAGGGATTTTTAATGTCCAGCAGATGTCAGTATTTAGTGACACAGTATCGACACAGTATCAATACAGTTTTGCAATGTGTCGAAACGCTTCATGACGCCTCATCAACCCATCACTGAAACACACCAAGTGATTCACAAGCTTTTTTTTTGAGCAAGGCTCATGTTCTTAATTAAATGCACCTGTTGGAAAAAGTTCTAATTTTTTGGCTTAACTTGGTCATAAACACATTCATCTTCTACAAATGATAGTCAATAACTTCCATTTATAAGAAATATGTTCTTACCTTTTGGTTTCAACGTCTTGCTTCCGTGTCTCGACGTCCGAAATGTAGAAGTCCTTCCTGTACTGCACTCACGCGGCCTGTGTGTGGCGCGCCAGGTGTTGATTGTTCAAGTAATCAATGAAGGAGCAGCCAGTGCAGTACCAGCTGCAGCCTGATGAGGGAGCTGCTGTGCACATGTATCACACCAGTAAACATGTTTAGCTTAAAAATCACTTAGGCATCGTCAGAATGGATCTGACTATTATTTAAAAGGGTTGACCTGTTTTTTCGTCCCCATACCGTCAGAGGTCCTCTAAAGTGACTGTGTAAGCAGAGCCATGTCCCCATTAAGTAAGCATTGCCAGAACACACACACACACACACACACGCACACACTAGAGATGCGCGGTTTGCGGACACAACCGCGGAGTCCGCGGATTATCCGCAGATCGGGCGGATGAAATTAAAAAAAATTAGATTTTATCCGCGGGTCGGGTCGGGTCGGGTCGGGCGGTTGAAATAAAAAAAAATTAGATTTTATCCGCGGGTCGGGTCGGGTCGGGTCGGGTCGGGTCGGGTCGGGTCGGGCGGTTGAAATAAAAAAAAATTAGATTTTATCCGCGGGTCGGGTCGGGCGGTTGAAATTAAAAAAAAATTAGATTTTAAATAGATTCAGGCGGGTGGCAGTTAAACCAATTGGGAAATATATATACATAGTTAAATGTTGTTACCCACATACGAAAAACGAGCAGGCACCTGCAGCATATGCCACAACAGAAGAAAAAAAAAGAAAAAGAGATGGACACTTTTACGGAGCGGAGAAGGGACGCCTCGCCGGGGTCCGGGACCGAGGCCCCTTCCCCCGAGAGGGCCCCACCGGGAGCCGTAGCTGAGGCGATCCGCGAGAAGGGCCCGACGCACGTCCAGGGTCACCACCGCACCGACACCCCGCCTCGTCCGCCTTCGCCGCGGCCGGCGTCACGCGCAGCAGGTAAGCAGCTTACCTGCCCGCCACCCCCGTTGCCGGGGGCTCGTAACAGGGGTCACTCCGCGCGCAGTGCGCTCACGAAAGGGGTGGGGCTCACCCTGGTTGATATAGACAGCAGGACGGTGGCCATGGAAGTCGGAACCCACTAAGGAGTGTGTAACAACCCACCTGCCGAATCAACTAGCCCTGAAAATGGATGGCGCTGGAGCGTCGGGCCCATATACCCGGCCGTCGCCGGCAGCGAGACGCGCTTGGAGGTGCGCTCAGCGCGGCTCCCATATGATTGCGCACTGGTGTGCGTCTGGGTCGTGACAGCGTGGCACACGAATGTCTGTGCTGCGTTGGATCAGTCTCCTTTCTTTAACAGGCAAAAGCTTTATAACCTCAGTGAGGTTATAAAGCTTGCGCACCAAACACGAAGCAAGGCCATGGTGCAGGAGAACAAAGGACTTCTTTCATTTAAGGTTTGTGATAAACCATCAAACTCATTCGTTAAAAGGACTCTATAGTAACATAAAGCGAATTTTTCTGGACATTATCATGCAAGAAAAGTTTATTTTTGGGACCGCGATCACCGCGTAATGATTTTTAAAGGTTGCATTACAAACATTTAACTGTCCCATGTGATCAGCCAGTGCGATTGGAAGTCCATGCTCAATTATTGCCTCCGTAAATAAAACTTCGGCATTTATCCCATCCAAAGAATCTGTTTGGGCGACGAAAAACGTTGAGAGTTTTCCACTTGTATCGCTAGCAACGGCATTAGACTTGTGTTTTTTTGTCCCAACGTGGTCTTTTACATCGCTAATATCCTCCGTGTCCGATCGAAAAATCTTGTCTGCACAAGGTGCAATTCGCGTAGTTTTCACCCTTTTTTTTTTTTTTTAATTAATGAAAAACCCGGAATAGGTTGATGAAAACCGTACGAATTACGGGAAAACCGGAGTAGTTGGCAGGCTCACTAATGCCTTGCATCATCTATATTAGATCGGGCGGATGGCGGGCGGGTGCAGTTCTGATCAAACGTTTCATCGGGTGGATGGCGGATGGTTGACGACTTTCTGACGCGGTTGCGGATGAAATAAATTGCCTATCCGCGCATCTCTACCGCGCGCAGTGCGCTCACGAAAGGGGTGGGGCTCACCCTGGTTGATATAGACAGCAGGACGGTCGCCATGGAAGTCGGAACCCGCTAAGGAGTGTGTAACAACCCACCTGCCGAATCAACTAGCCCTGAAAATGGATGGCGCTGGAGCGTCGGGCCCATATACCCGGCCGTCGCCGGCAGCGAGACGCGCTTGGAGGTGCGCTCAGCGCGGCTCCCATATGATTGCGCACTGGTGTGCGTCTGGGTCGTGACAGCGTGGCACGCGAATATCTGTGCTGCATTGGATCAGTCTCCTTTCTTTAACAGGCAAAAGCTTTATAACCTCACTAATGCCTTGCATCGTCTATATTAGATATATAACAACGGGCGGGTGCGGGCGGGTGCGGTTCTGATCAAATGTTAGATCGGGTGGATGCTGATGGTTGACGACTTTCTGATGCGGTTGCGGATTAAATAATTGCCTATCCGCGCATCTCTAACACACACACACACACACACACACACACACACACACACACACACACACACACACACACACACACACACACACACACACACACACACTTAGCAGGTTTAGCTGACATTCTTCCAATGTATTAATTTGATTTCTATGCAGATAAAGAAGATTATTTGCGTTACATTTCTAGTTGTGTGAAAGTATTTAGTGTTACTGTCTCTTTAAGAGATGAGTTTACAGTTACTACTTTCTTACATAGAAGTGTGTGCTAGTGTACATATGTAGAATGACTAGCAGTGTGCTCTCTGCAGTCTACACATGGCTATCTGCACCTTTATTAGGACTTTATTGATCCTTTATTTCTCATTACAACTTTGCTCTCCACTCTGCATGTGTGTGTGTGTGTGTGTGTGTGTGTGTGTGTGTGTGTGTGTGTGCACACTACATGGACACACACTCTCGCATGTTAGCAGGCCGTGTTCGGGAGCTAACGAGCTAATTGCTAACACGCTTTTGTTGGTTAAAAGATGTTGTTTGAGTCCAACATAAAAAGCTTGTCATTACTTTTTGTGGTCTTCGTTTTGCCTCGTTTTTTATTACCCTAACATGTGTTACACTCCAGGACTGTTATATTCCAGGACTGTTATATTCCAGGACTGTTATTTTCTAGGATTGTTATCTTCCAGGATTGTTAACTTCCAGGATTGTTATCTTTCAGGACTGTTTTTTTCCAGGATTTTTAACTTCCAGGACTGTTATCTTCCAGGATTTTTAACTTCCAGGACTGTTAGCTTCCAGGGTGTTTAGCTTCCAGGATTTTTAGCTTCCAGGACTGTTAGCTTTTAGGACTGTTAGCTTTCTTAATAGTGAGATCCTAGGACTTTTATATTCCAAGATTGTTAGCTTCCAGGACTGTTATTTTTCAGAATGTTTAACTTCCAGGACTGTTATCTTCCAGGATTTTTATCTTCCAGGACTGTTATATTCCAGGACTGTTATTTTCTAGGATTGTTATCTTCCAGGATTGTTAGCTTCCAGGATTGTTAGCTTCCAGGACTGTTATCTTCCAAAACTGTTATCTTTCAGGATTGTTATCTTCCAGGATTTTTAACTTCCAGGACTCTTAGCTTCCAGGGTGTTTAGCTTCCAGGACTGTTATCTTCCAGGACTGTTATCTTCCAGGACTGTTATCTTCCAGGATTGTTATCTTCCAGGATTGTTATCTTCCAGGACTGTTATCTTCCAGGATTGTTATCTTCCAGGACTGTTATCTTCCAGAAATGTTATCTTTCAGGACTGTTAGTTTACAGGACTGTTATATTCCAGGATTGTTAGTTTCCAGGACTGTTATCTTCCGGGACTGTTATCTTCCAGGACTGTTATCTTCCAGGACTGTTATCTTCCAGGACTGTTATCTTCCAGGACTGCTAGCTTCCAGGACTGCTAGCTTCCAGGACTGCTGGCTTCCAGGACAGCTAGCTTCCGGGACTGTTAGCTTCCAGGAATGTTATCTTCCAGGACTGTTACCTTCCAAGACTGTTATCTTCCAGAAATGATATCTTCCAGGACTGCTATATTCCAGGACTGTTATATTCCAGGACTGTTATCTTCCAGGAATGTTATCTTCCAGGAATGTTATCTTCCAGGACTGTTATCTTCCAGGACTGTTATATTCCAGGATTGTTATCTTCCGGGAATGTTATCTTCCAGGATTGTTATCTTCCAGGACTGTTATCTTCCAGGATTGTTATCTTCCAGGACTGTTATCTTCCAGAAATGTTATCTTTCAGGACTGTTAGTTTACAGGACTGTTATATTCCAGGATTGTTAGTTTCCAGGACTGTTATCTTCCGGGACTGTTATCTTCCAGGACTGTTATCTTCCAGGACTGTTATCTTCCAGGACTGTTATCTTCCAGGACTGTTATCTTCCAGGACTGCTAGCTTCCAGGACTGCTGGCTTCCAGGACAGCTAGCTTCCGGGACTGTTAGCTTCCAGGAATGTTATCTTCCAGGACTGTTACCTTCCAAGACTGTTATCTTCCAGAAATGATATCTTCCAGGACTGCTATATTCCAGGACTGTTATATTCCAGGACTGTTATCTTCCAGGAATGTTATCTTCCAGGAATGTTATCTTCCAGGAATGTTATCTTCCAGGACTGTTATCTTCCAGGACTGTTATATTCCAGGATTGTTATCTTCCGGGAATGTTATCTTCCAGAAATGTTATCTTCCAGGACTGTTATATTCCAGGACTGTTATCTTCCAGGATTGTTATCTTCCAGGATTGTTATCTTTCAGGATTGTTATCTTCCAGGACTGTTATCTTCCAGGACTGTTATTTTACAGGACTGTATATTCCAGGATTGTTATCTTCCGGGAATGTTATCTTCCGGGAATGTTATCTTCCAGGACTGTTATCTTCCAGGACTGTTATATTCCAGGATTGTTATCTTCCAGGACTGTTAGCTTCCAGGACTGCTAGCTTCCAGGACTGCTAGCTTCCAGGACTGCTAGCTTCCAGGACTGTTATCTTCCAGGACTGTTATATTCCAGGACTGTTATCATCCAGGACTGTTATCTTCCTGGACTGTTATCTTCCAGGACTGTTATATTCCAGGATTGTTATCGTCCAGGACTGTTATCGTCCAGGATTGTTATCGTCCAGGACTGTTATCGTCCAGGACTGTTATCTTCCAGGATTGTTATCGTCCAGGACTGTTATCGTCCAGGACTGTTATCTTCCAGGACTGTTATCGTCCAGGACTGTTATGGTCCAGGACTGTTATCTTCCAGGACTGTTATCTTCCAGGACTGTTATCTTCCAGGACTGTTATATTCCAGGATTGTTATCGTCCAGGACTGTTATCGTCCAGGATTGTTATCTTCCAGGACTGTTATCTTCCAGGACTGTTATCTTCCAGGACTGTTATATTCCAGGATTGTTATCGTCCAGGACTGTTATCATCCAGGATTGTTATCGTCCAGGACTGTTATCTTCCAGGACTGTTATATTCCAGGGTTGTTATCTTCCAGGACTGTTATCTTCCAGGATTGTTATCGTCCAGGACTGTTATATTCCAGGACTGTTATCTTCCAGGACTGTTATATTCCAGGGTTGTTATCTTCCAGGACTGTTATCGTCCAGGATTGTTATCGTCCAGGACTGTTATCGTCCAGGACTGTTATCTTCCAGGACTGTTATCTTCCAGGACTGTTATATTCCAGGACTGTTATCTTCCAGGATTGTTATCTTCCAGGATTGTTATCTTTCAGGATTGTTATCTTCCAGGACTGTTATCTTCCAGGACTGTTATTTTACAGGACTGTATATTCCAGGATTGTTATCTTCCGGGAATGTTATCTTCCGGGAATGTTATCTTCCAGGACTGTTATCTTCCAGGACTGTTATATTCCAGGATTGTTATCTTCCAGGACTGTTAGCTTCCAGGACTGCTAGCTTCCAGGACTGCTAGCTTCCAGGACTGCTAGCTTCCAGGACTGTTATCTTCCAGGACTGTTATCTTCCAGGACTGTTATATTCCAGGACTGTTATCATCCAGGACTGTTATCTTCCTGGACTGTTATCTTCCAGGACTGTTATATTCCAGGATTGTTATCGTCCAGGACTGTTATCGTCCAGGATTGTTATCGTCCAGGACTGTTATCGTCCAGGACTGTTATCTTCCAGGACTGTTATCTTCCAGGACTGTTATATTCCAGGACTGTTATCTTCCAGGATTGTTATCTTCCAGGATTGTTATCTTTCAGGATTGTTATCTTCCAGGACTGTTATCTTCCAGGACTGTTATTTTACAGGACTGTATATTCCAGGATTGTTATCTTCCGGGAATGTTATCTTCCGGGAATGTTATCTTCCAGGACTGTTATCTTCCAGGACTGTTATATTCCAGGATTGTTATCTTCCAGGACTGTTAGCTTCCAGGACTGCTAGCTTCCAGGACTGCTAGCTTCCAGGACTGCTAGCTTCCAGGACTGTTATCTTCCAGGACTGTTATCTTCCAGGACTGTTATATTCCAGGACTGTTATCATCCAGGACTGTTATCTTCCTGGACTGTTATCTTCCAGGACTGTTATATTCCAGGATTGTTATCGTCCAGGACTGTTATCGTCCAGGATTGTTATCGTCCAGGACTGTTATCATCCAGAACTGTTATCTTCCAGGACTGTTATCTTCCAGGACTGTTATATTCCAGGATTGTTATCTTCCAGGACTGTTATCGTCCAGGACTGTTATCGTCCAGGACTGTTATCTTCCAGGACTGTTATCTTCCAGGACTGTTATCTTCCAGGACTGTTATCTTCCAGGACTAATAGCTGAGCTCCTCCTGGTTCTGATGACCTTTCACCTGCACTCTAATCAGATCATTTGGTTCAGAAAGCCGACAGCTGCTTCCTGCTGCCCCAAATAGTGCATGTCATGTGACAGGAAGTCTTCATGAATAATGTTCCCACTTCCTGTCTGACCTTCAGCCCCGTCCTCCTTTCTACATGGAGTAGGTCTGAAAGGTCAGAGGTCACCTGCGGCCACTAGATTAGGTACAGCAGCTAACGTCGTGTAGACCAACCAGCCGATGGGAACAAACAGAAAGAAAAAGTCTGCACTAAAAATAGACATCTGCTTCCTCTCGGGGGCGGAGTCACGTCCTTTACCACGCAGGAGATGAAAGTCCGTGGGAATGTTGTTGTGCACCGCGGGGGACTTGATTGGACACGCTCCACTTCCTGTGCAGGAAGACCGAGGCAACACTCACCTGTCACTCAAACGCCTGCAATGTTTGTCCCGTTCCTTGTGCTCTGGAACGCAGGGGATCAAACCCGCGGGCCAACGTGAGCAGCCACTCAGGGAATGGACAACAAGAGACGAGAAGAGGGAACAGTCCTCCTGCTGTTTGTCTTAATTCTAAACACAAACCTCCAAGGAAGATATCCATTTCCTGTCTGCTCATTTCCTCTTCCTGTTGCTGAGAACTCCCATCCTGCTGCTAATTAGCCCTCACACTTGTCTTAGTCGCACCATGAAGGACTTTTGGTCTTAAAGAGCATAAGCTAGCTGCTGAATCATGTGTTTGCTCAAACTGCTAGTAGCCAACACCCCTGGAAGCTAACAGTCCTAGAAGCTAACAACTCTGGACGTTAACACTCCTGGAAGCCAACGATCCAAGAAGCTAACAGTCCTAAAAGTTAAAAGATCCAAGAAGCTAACAGTCCTAAAAGTTAAAAGATCCAGGAAGCTAACAGTCCTAAAAGTTAAAAGATCCAAGAAGCTAACAGTCTTAAAAGTTAAAAGATCCAGGAAGCTAACAGTCCTAAAAGTTAAAAGATCCAAGAAGCTAACAGTCTTAAAAGTTAAAAGATCCAGGAAGCTAACAGTTTTAAAAGTTAAAAGATCCAGGAAGCTAACAGTCCTGAAAGTTAAAAGATCCAGGAAGCTAACAGTCTTAAAAGTTAAAAGATCCAGAAAGTTAACAGTCCTAAAAGTTAAAAGATCCAGGAAGTTAACAGTCCTAAAAGTTAAAAGATCCAGGAAGCTAATAGTCTTAAAAGTTAAAAGATCCAGGAAGTTAACAGTCCTAAAAGTTAAAAGATCCAGGAAGCTAACAGTCTTAAAAGTTGAAAGATCCAGGAAGCTAACAGTCCTGAAAGTTAAAAGATCCATGAAGTTAACAGTCCTGAAAGTTAAAAGATCCAGGAAGCTAACAGTCTTAAAAGTTAAAAGATCCAGGAAGTTAACATTCTTAAAAGTTAAAAGATCCAGGAAGTAAACATTCTTAAAAGTTAAAAGATCCAGGAAGTAAACATTCTTAAAAGTTAAAAGATCCAGGAAGTTAACAGTCTTAAAAGTTAAAAGATCCAGGAAGTTAACATTCTTAAAAGTTAAAAGATCCAGGAAGCTAACAGTCCTAAAAGTTAAAAGATCCAGGAAGCTAACAGTCCTAAAAGTTAAAAGATCCAGGAAGCTAACAGTCCTAAAAGTTAAAAGATCCAGGAAGTTAACATTCTTAAAAGTTAAAAGATCCAGGAAGCTAACAGTCTTAAAAGTTAAAAGATCCAGGAAGCTAACAGTCCTAAAAGTTAAAAGATCCAGGAAGTTAACAGTCTTAAAAGTTAAAAGATCCAGGCATAAATAGTATAAACACTTTTAACAGTATAACAGTACTAAACAATTCCAATAGATAACATTGGTGTCATTACCTTTTTGTGGCTAAAATCCAAATTTAGCAACGGCATTAGACTTGTGTTCTTTTGTCCCAACGTGGTCTTTTACATCGCTAATTCCTCCGTGTCCGATCGAAAAATCTTGTCTGCACAAGGTGCAATTCGCGTAGTTTTCACCCTTTTTGGAACGGATAATTATTCCCGGATAGGCTTTGGAATATTCTTCACGGAATGACTGCAGTTTTCTTTTCGGTTTAAGACTCGTTTGCGATTTTTCTCCGGCTGATTCCATGATCGTTCGCTCGTTTGGAAACAATGGGCAACAGGTGCCTCGTGCTTGGCAGCGGTGCTATAAATAGCCTCGCGCATGGCATTCGGAATGGCTTGATAAGAAGTTACGGGAAGCAGTGTCGATTGTCATTGTTGTTACGCGATTTCGTGAATAAAACTTGAAAAAAAAAAAAAAAATTAATTAATGAAAAACCGTATTTTTTTATCACTGCAACCGTAACCCGGAATAGGTTGATGAAAACCGTACTAATTACGGGAAAACCGGAGTAGTTGGCAGGTATGCTACAATCTGATATATCACTAAGCTTTAGAACTTTCTTGTAAAAATCTCCATCCGCCTCTGTCCCTGACACCCGCATTTCAGGCTGGCCGCTCTGGAAACGCTCCCCGCCCACACTGCTTGGTACCTTGTCTGAGCTGCTGTGACTTAGATTACCATAGTAACTAATTAGATTACCATAGTAACTGGCAGAGGTGTGGACTCGAGTCACATGACTTGGACTCGAGTCAGACTCGAGTCATGAATTTGATGACTTTAGACTCGACTTGACAAAATGTAAAAAGACTTGCAACTCGACTTAGACTTTAACATCAATGACTTGTGACTTCACTTGGACTTGAGCCTTTTGAATTGACATGACTTGACATGACTTGCTACTTTCCCCAAAACCCGAAGATGAAAAAGTTATTCGGGAGCGCTCCGTATTTTTCATTGTGTACTTGTCTATCAGCGTTGCGTGTGTCAGCTGGTGTGGTCTCAGTACAACAGCCAATCAAATTAGATCTACTTTGTTTTCATCACACAGCATTCATCCAATCAAATTGCAGGACAACCAACGAAGAAGACATGTCCAAACCACACGCCAGTGAACAAAAAATGATACCTAAAATAATTTCGTTTGGGTATAAAAATTACGAGGTGGTCAACACAAAACGGTTTGCAGTATGCAACACATGCGGTTCGAAAATGACTGATGGAGAGGCAACAACTTCCAACTTCGTCCGGCATTTGAAGTTGCACAAAGAAGGGTAAGTTTTGAATGTGAGATAACGTTTATTGGCTAAGTAACGTGACTTTTATTTGCTGTGTAGTTAAATCAGTGAGGCTGTAAACTCACTGCTAACGTTATAACGTTATTGCAAACACGGGAATCTGTTGCAGTTCACTACCTTATTCATACTTTTTGTTCAGTGATTTTTTTTAAGCAGGGTTAGTCAATATATCACACGTAACGTTAGACGGCGGTCAGCAGCACCGCGTATTTTAGCCACCTAAAAAAAGACAAAAATTGTAAAATAAAGGTCAGTTAAAATGTATACTATATTATGAATATGTGTACCGTTTTAGCTAGCTTTCTGACATACTGTTGGTTGTTTACCTCAGTGGTCCCCAACCACCGGGCCGCGGCCCGGTACTGGTCCGTGGATCGATTGGTATCGGGCCGCACAAGATTTTTTTTTTTTTTTTTTTTTTTTTTTTTAATTAAATCAACATAAAAAACACAAGATACACTTACAAGTAGTGCACCAACCCAAAACAACTCTCTCCCCCCTTTTGTTCTGGGCATTGAACATGAAGACTCTTCCTTCACTGTTCCGAGTGGCCATGAGAGTCTTGGCAGTGCCTGCCTCCAGTGCTCCAGTGGAGCGAGTTTTCAGCCATGGTGACATCATACTACGCCCCCATCGTGCACAAATGACCGACAGACTCTTGGCTAATTTGGTCTTTTGCAGATGCAATGCAGCATAGGGCCCTGACATATAAAAAGTACAACTTTTTTGTTATGTTCACGTATATGTCATGTTTTTTTCAATGTTAACACTTTTGTACAAATAAGTACATTTATTTTTCAATGTGTTTGTTCTGTAAAGGAATGAGTTAATGTTTAAAACGACTGGTTAATAGTGCTATTATAAAGTGCAATGTCAGCACAATTTTCTTTCCTGCAATTTAAAATGCACTTGTTTTAATAAATAAATACAGCGTTTGAAAAGCATACACAATCTGTGTTAATATATTAGTCTGTGGTTAAAAGGACTTGAAAGGACTCGAAACTCAAAATGCAGGACTTAGGACTTGACTTGAGACTTTCCAGTCTTGGCTTTTGGACTTGACTCGGGGCTTGCCTGACTTGACTCGGACTTGAGGGTTAAAGACTTGAGACTTACTTGTGACTTGCAAAGCAATGACTTGGTCCCACCTCTGGTAACTGGTATATCATGCAAAAGCGCAGATTCCAAGCATTGTAATACTTAGTATAGTTGAAGACTTCCGGTCATTAGACAACATGACTGCACGTCATAATGGCAGCTACACTTTCCATCCTATCCATCCATCCATCCATCTTCTTCCGCTTATCCGAGGTCGGGTCGCGGGGGCAGCAGCCTAAGCAGGGAAGCCCAGACTTCCCTCTCCCCAGCCACTTCGTCCAGCTCTTCCCGGGGGATCCCGAGGCGTTCCCAGGCCAGCCGGGAGACATGGTCTTCCCAACGTGTCCTGGGTCTTCCTCGTGGCCTCCTACCGGTCGGACATGCCCTAAACACCTCCTTAGGGAGGCGCTCGGGTGGCATACTGACCAGATGCCCGAACCACCTCATCTGGCTCCTCTCGATGCGGAGGAGCAGCGGCTTTACTTTGAGCTCCCCCCGGATGACAGAGCTTCTCACCCTATCTCTAAGGGAGAGCCCCGCCACCCGGCGGAGGAAACTCATTTCGGCCGCTTGTACCCGTGATCTTGTCCTTTCGGTCATAACCCAAAGCTCATGACCATAGGTGAGGATGGGAACGTAGATCGACCGGTAAATTGAGAGCTTTGCCTTCCGGCTCAGCTCCTTCTTCACCACAACGGATCGATTCCGCGTCCGCATTACTGAAGACGCCGCACCGATCCGCCTGTCGATCTCACCATCCACTCTTCCCTCACTCGTGAACAAGACTCCGAGGTACTTGAACTCCTCCACTTGGGGCAAGATCTCCTCCCCAACCCGGAGATGGCACTCCACCCTTTTCCGGGCGAGAACCATGGACTCGGACTTGGAGGTGCTGATTCTCATCCCAGTCGCTTCACACTCAGCTGCGAACCGATCCAGTGATCTATTAAACCGATCCTAACGATCTATTAAAATGATTTGGGAATGTCCGGCGGGCCAGATTGAAAATCTTAACGGGCCGCATGTTAATTTGCCCTGGTCTGCTTTAGTGGACTAGAAGGGACTGTGAGTGTGATGGAGGACTGTTTACACCGCAAGTAAAATGTGATTTTGCAATTTGACTTAGAAGACGTAGCGAAGTGGCCGTGGACTACTTCTGTGGACTTGCACCGCAGGTGTGCAGAGGGCGGCGTCACCTCTCATTAGTCTGCGCAAACAATGGCGCTTATGTAAGAACATTCCGGACATATTTGCACACAACTAAATGGCGGGAGTGAGGCTGCACACGCAGGAAGTGTCCACTTGGATTTGCACTTCCTGCTCGGGCGACATGAACCGCGCGGGCTGCTGAACACACTGCAGAGGGGTCAAAGGTCACGCATCGAGGAAAAATGTCATGCCTTGAAATACTTTCACTTTGGATGGCTGACATTGTTTGTCTTGGGAGCTCAAACAGCATTTAACTCTTTCCTAAGCAGGACTGTAACGTCTGGCACTCATTTGGAAGGCCTGACCTGACCTTGGCCTTCAGCCAGATCCGCAGTGGGACTTCCTGGCTACAAACACCAACCGTAAGAAAAGAAGAAAGCTTACATTTGAAAGTGAATCGCTGATTAATGGAGGAGATAATATAATTGTGTGAGGCCTGATAACTCACTTCCACATCCCAATTAGGGAAAATTATTATTATTATTATTATTATTTATATCATCATTTTTAAGGTACTAACCTTTACAGAGACTGCTGAGAACACTTCTGGCTCTTGGACAAATGAAACTGACTGCACAACCCAAATAGCACTCATTTGCACTTCATTTTTAATAAGTGCTATCATCAATTGATCATTTTTGTCATATTGTAAATTTATAATTTTAGTCCTATTATAAATTCATCATTTTAATCCCATCATAAATTCATCATTTTAGTCCCATTATAAATTAATTATTTTAATCCTATTATAAATTCAGCATTTTAGTCCTATTATAAATTCATAACTTTAGTCCCATTATAAATTCATAATTTTAGTCATATTATAAATTAATCATTTGTCCTATTATAAATTCATCATTTTAGTCCTATTATAAATTCATCATTTTAGTCATATTATAAATTCATCATTTTGAGCCCTATTATAAATTCATAATTTTAACCCTATCATAAATTCATCATTTTAGTCCTATTATAAATTCATCATTTTGGTCCTATTATAAATTCATAATTTGAACCCTATCATGAAATTCATCATTTTAATCCCATCATAAATTCACCATTTTAGTCCTATTATAAATTCACCATTTTAGTCCTATCATAAATTCATCATTTTAGTCCTATTATAAATTCATCATTTTATTCCCATTATAAATTCATCATTATCATCCTGTTATAAATTCATAATTTTAGTCCTATTCTAAATTCATCATTTTGGTCCTATTATAAATTCATCATTTTAACCCTATCATTAAATTCATAATTTTAGTCCTATTATAAATTCATCATTTTAATCCGATCATAAATTCATCATTTTAGTCCTATTATAAATTCACCATTTTAGTCCTATCATAAATTCATCATTTTAGTCCTATTATAAATTCATCATTTTATTCCCATTATAAATTCATCATTATCATCCTGTTATAAATTCATAATTTTAGTCCTATTCTAAATTAATCATTTTGGTCCTATTATAAATTCATAATTTTAACCCTATCATGAAATTCATCATTTTAATCCTATCATAAATTCACCATTTTAGTCCTATTATAAATTCACCATTTTAGTCCTATCATAAATTCATAATTTTAGTCCTATTATAAATTCATCATTTTATTTCCATTATAAATTCATCATTATCATCCTGTTATAAATTCATAATTTTAGTCCTATTCTAAATTCATCATTTTGGTCCTATTATAAATTCATCATTTTATTCCCATTATAAATTCATCATTATCATCCTATTCTAAATTCATCATTTTGGTCCTATTATAAATTCATAATTTTAGTCCTATTATAAATTCATCATTTTAATCCGATCATAAATTCATCATTTTAGTCCTATTATAAATTCACTATTTTAGTCCTATTATAAATTCATCATTTTAACCCTATCATAAATTCATCATTTTAGTCCTATTATAAATTAATCATTTTGGTCCTATTATAAATTCATAATTTTAACCCTATCATGAAATTCATCATTTTAATCCCATCATAAATTCACCATTTTAGTCCTATTATAAATTCACCATTTTAGTCCTATCATAAATTCATAATTTTAGTCCTATTATAAATTCATCATTTTATTCCCATTATAAATTCATCATTATCATCCTGTTATAAATTCATCATTTTAGTCCTATTCTAAATTCATCATTTTGGTCCTATTATAAATTCATCATTTTAACCCTATCATTAAATTCATAATTTTAGTCCTATTATAAATTCATCATTTTAATCCTATCATAAATTTATCATTTTAGTCCTATTATAAATTCACCATTTTAGTCCTATTATAAATTCATAATTTTAGTCCCATTATAAATTAATCATTTTAGTCATATTATAAATTAATCATTTGTCCTATTATAAATTCATCATTTTAGTCCCATTATAAATTCATCATTTTAGTCATATTATAAATTAATCATTTGTCCTATTATAAATTCATCATTTTAGTCCTATTATAAATTCATCATTTTATTCCCATTATAAATTCATCATTATCATCCTGTTATAAATTCATCATTTTAGTCCTATTCTAAATTCATCATTTTGGTCCTATTATAAATTCATCATTTTAACCCTATCATTAAATTCATAATTTTAGTCCTATTATAAATTCATCATTTTAATCCTATCATAAATTTATCATTTTAGTCCTATTATAAATTCACCATTTTAGTCCTATTATAAATTCATCATTTTAGTCCCATTATAAATTCATCATTTTAGTCATATTATAAATTAATCATTTGTCCTATTATAAATTCATCATTTTAGTCCTATTATAAATTCATCATTTTAGTCATATTATAAATTCTTAATTTTGAGCCCTATTATAAATTCATAATTTTAACCCTATCATAACTTCATCATTTTAGTCCTATTATAAATTCATAATTTTGGTCCTATTATAAATTCATAATTTTAACCCTATCATGAAATTCACCATTTTAATCCTATCATAAATTCACCATTTTAGTCCTATTATAAATTCAACATTTTAGTCCTATCATAAATTCATCATTTTAGTCCTATTATAAATTCATCATTTTGGTCCTATTATAAATTCATAATTTGAACCCTATCATGAAATTCATCATTTTAATCCGATCATAAATTCACCATTTTAGTCCTATTATAAATTCACAATTTTAGTCCTATCATAAATTCATCATTTTAGTCCTATTATAAATTCATCATTTTATTCCCATTATAAATTCATCATTATCATCCTGTTATAAATTCATAATTTTAGTCCTATTCTAAATTCATCATTTTGGTCCTATTATAAATTCATCATTTTAACCCTATCATTAAATTCATAATTTTAGTCCT
This sequence comes from Nerophis lumbriciformis, assembly GCF_033978685.3. NCBI lineage: Eukaryota > Metazoa > Chordata > Actinopteri > Syngnathiformes > Syngnathidae > Nerophis > Nerophis lumbriciformis. The sequence goes on from NC_084564.2 coordinate 4,520,893, forward strand.
ATTATAAATTCATCATTTTAATCCTATCATAAATTTATCATTTTAGTCCTATTATAAATTCACCATTTTAGTCCTATTATAAATTCATAATTTTAGTCCCATTATAAATTAATCATTTTAGTCATATTATAAATTAATCATTTGTCCTATTATAAATTCATCATTTTAGTCCTATTATAAATTCATCATTTTAGTCATATTATAAATTAATCATTTGTCCTATTATAAATTCATTATTTGTCCTAATATAAATTCATCATTTTAGTCATATTATAAATTCTTAATTTGAGCCCTATTATAAATTCATAATTTTAACCCTATCATAAATTCATCATTTTAGTCCTGTTATAAATTCATCATTTTGGTCCTATTATAAATTCATAATTTTAACCCTATCATGAAATTCATCATTTTAATCCTATCATCAATTCATCATTTTAGTCCTATCATAAATTCATCATTTTAGTCCTATTATAAATTCATCATTATCATCCTGTTATAAATTCATAATTTTAGTCCTATTCTAAATTCATCATTTTGGTCCTATTATAAATTCATCATTTTGGTCCTATTATAAATTCATCATTTTAACCCTATCATTAAATTCATCATTTTAGTCCTATTATAAATTCATCATTTTAATCCTATCATAAATTCATCATTTTGGTCCTATTATAAATTCATAATTTTAACCCTATCATAAATTCATCATTTTAGTCCTATTATAAATTCACCATTTTAGTCCTATCATAAATTCATCATTTTAGTCCTATTATAAATTCATCATTTTATTCCCATTATAAATTCATCATTATCATCCTGTTATAAATTCATAATTTTTGTCCTATTCTAAATTCATCATTTTGGTCCTATTATAAATTCATCATTTTAACCCTATCATTAAATTCATCATTTTAGTCCTATTATAAATTCATCATTTTAATCCTATCATAAATTCATCATTTTAGTCCTATTATAAATTCACCATTTTAGTCCTATTATAAATTCATCATTTTAACCCTATCATAAATTCATCATTTTAGTCCTATTATAAATCCATCATTTTAATCCTATTATAAATTCTTAATTTTAGTCCCATCATAAATTGTATAGTCATTAATTTCAGACCCAGGGCGATCCATATCACAGAAGAAAAAAAATACTACAACGATAAAACACAAATAAAAGAATTACAAGCAGGAATAAAATAAATAAACTTTTATAAAAATAAAAAATAACACAATATTCAATGTCCAGTATACAGGCTTGCTCGCCAATAGTTCCAAATTCATCATTTTAGTCCTGTTATAAATTCACCATTATTATAAATTCATCATTTTAGTCCTATCATAAATTATTGTATTTCTATCATACATGTTTCATTCTAGTTCTATCATATATTCATCTTTAATTTTTATGTAACGTGAAGAAAGCTTGAGAGGCAGTTCTCCAGTCTATGTGCAAACGGCGCCCTCTAGTGTACACAAGTGGTGTTACTACAGTTATAGGGTGTTAAATGGTGAGTTGAATGGTCTCTTAAAATGCCACTTTAAGGTTTTACTACTTACGTATAAAATACTATACGGTCTAGTAGGGTTAGGGTTAGGGTAAAAAAAAATTTTAAAGTTAAAAAAAGTTTTAAAAAAAGTTTAAAAAAAGTTAAAAAAAAGTTAAAAGAAGTTAAAAAAAAAGTTTAAAAAAAGTTTTAAAAAAGTTAAAAAAATTTAAAAAATTAAAAAATATTTTTTTTTAAATTAAAAAATTTAAAAAAAAATTAAAAATTTTAACAAAATTTTAAATTTTTACAAAAATTTAAAAGAACTTAAAAAAACTTTAAAAAACTTAAAAAATTAAAAAAAATGTTTTAAGTTAAAACATGATTTTCAAGGTAAAAAATGATTTTCAAGGTAAAAAAAAAATTTTCAAGGTAAAATTTTTTTTTCAAGGTAAAAAATGATTTTAAAGTTAAAGTTAAAGTTAAAGTACCAATGATTGTCACACACACACTAGGTGTGGCGAGATTATTCTCTGCATTTGACCCATCACCCTTGATCACCCCCTGGGAGGTGAGGGGAGCAGTGGGCAGCAGCGGTGGCCGCGCCCGGGAATCATTTTGGTGATTTAACCCCCAATTCCAACCCTTGATGCTGAGTGCCAAGCAGGGAGGTAATGGGTCCCATTTTTATAGTCTTTGGTATGACTCGGTACAAAAAAATTTTCAAGGTTAAAATTTTTTTTTCAAGGTAAAACATTTTTTTCAAGGTAAAAAATGATTTTCAAGGTACAAAAAAATTTTCAAGGTAAAATTTTTTTTTCAAGGCAAAATTTTTTTTTCAAGGTACAAAAAAATTTTCAAGGTAAAAATTTTTTTTCCAGGTAAAAAATGATTTTCAAATTTTTTTAATTTAAAAAAAATGTTTTTAAATGTTTTTTTTTTTTTATTTGTAAAATTTTTTAAACTTTTTTTAATTTTTTAAAACAATTTAAAACAATTTTAAATGTTTTTAATTTTTTTAAACAATTTTAACAATTAACATTTTTTTTAGGGTTAGGATTAGGGTTAAGGTTAGGGTAAAACATTTTTTAAAAAGTTAAAAAAAGTTAAAAAAAAAGTTACAAAAGTTAAAAAAAAGTTAAAAAAAGTTAAAAATATTTTTAAAAAATTTAAAAATTAAAAAAAAAAGTTTTAAGTTAAAACATGATTTTCAAGGTAAAAAAATGATTTTCAAGGTAAAAAAAAATTTTCAAGGTAAAATTTTTTTTTCAAGGTAAAAATTTTTTTTCAAGGTAAAAAATGATTTTCAAGGTATAAAAAAATTTTCAAGGTAAATTTTTTTTTTCAAGGTAAAATTTTTTTTTCAAGGTAAAAAATGATTTTCAAGGTACAAAAAAATTTTCAAGGTAAAATTTTTTTTTCAAGGTAAAAAATGATTTTCAAATTTTTTTAATTTTTAAATTTTTTTTTACAAATTAAAAAAAAAAAAAAACATTTTTTAAAAATTAAAAACATTTTAAAATCATTTTTTACCTTGAAAAAAAATGTTACCTTGAAAAAAAAATGTTAACCTTGAAAATTTTTTTGTACCTTGAAAATCATTTTTTACCTTGAAAATCATTTTTTAACTTGAAATTTTTTTTTTAATTTTTAAAGTTTTTTAAAGTTTTTTTAATTTTTTTTTAATTTTTGTAAAAAAAATTTTTTTTTTTTTAATTTTTAATTTTTTTTTTAAAGTTTTTAAATATTTTTAAAATATTTTTAAATTTTTTGAATATTTTTAACTTTTTTAAAACTTTTTTTTAACTTTTTAAACTTTTTTTAACTTTTTAATTTTTTTTTTACCCTAACCCTAACCCTACTAGACCGTATAGTATTTTATACGTAAGTAGTAAAACCTTATCTTGCCGATTGTATTGTACCATATGTCCCGGTCAGGAATCTGCGTTCAAAGAACTCCGGCTTATTAGTGATTCCCAGAGTCCAAAAAATGTCTGCGGGCTATAGAGCGTTTTCTATTGGGGCTCCAGTACTATGGAATGCCCTCCCGGTAACAGTGAGAGATGCTACCTTAGTAGAAGCATTTAAGTCCCATCTTAAAACCAATTTGTATACTCTGGCCTTTAAATAGACCCCTTTTTAGACCAGTTGATCTGCCGTCTCTCTTTTCTGCTCTGCCCCCCTCTCCTCTTACCATGAATTGATTAACGTGGACCCCGACCTAAACAAGTTGAAAAACTTATTGGGGTGTTACCATTTAGTGGTCAATTGTACGGAATATGTACTGTACTGTGCAATCTACTAATAAAAGTCTCAATCAATCAATCCTTCGTGGAGAGGTTATCAGGTGACCACGGATCAGCCTCCACAGACGAGGCGCTAGCTGGTCCAAGTCGGGACCCAGGAAGGACCACTCCTTATACATCAGTTGGTGACGTCTCGGCGAGATGTCATAAGGATCCCCTATGGACGTTCTTAACTGTATCCACTCGGCATCCATTGCACCGGACCCCCCACACCTATGGTCCCTTCCAGGGTTTCACATTGTTCCCATTGGGTTGAGTTTTTTCTTGCCCCAATGTGGGATCAGAGCCGAGGATGTCGTTGTGGCTTGTGCAGCCCTTTGAGACATTTGTGACTAAGGGCTATATGAGTAAACTTTGATTGATTGACTGATTGATTGAACCATTAGAACCGATTCCAGGTGTGAGTCGTTCGTTTGGGAATCATTTTTTTTAATGCACATGCAAATTTAGCCTCGCATGCCACCTGACTGGAAAATGAGTCAGAGGTAAAGGAAACAGCAGCATTCCAATTGATATTTTTAAAAATAAAAATAGTATATATTTATCTGCATGAACTTTTCAGGTTTATTAAAAGGGTACAGTAGTGCAATTTTGAACTCACATTTTTATGTCCTAATTGTTAATGTATAGTTTTATTTATACTTTTTATATCCATTAATGCAGGGTTTCTTAACCTTTTTTGTCCTTGGGGCCCAATTTTTCCACTCCAGAGGGGCCTGGGGCCAACTCAAATATTAGCACTGAATTAGTAATCTTACTCTTGATTTTAATCATATTCAATCATTATATCTAACCTACTTACAGTTTGCAACTTTGTTAACATACCATTTAAGAAGGTTGCAAACTATAAGTAGGTTATGTAATGATATGTAAGCATGCATTCATCACAAAAATCATTATTTATTTTATTTTTAAGCATTGTTATTATTTTATATGTAAGCATGTGTTACTCACAAAAAGATTATTATTTATTTTATTTGTAAGCATTATTAACATGTGTTGATCACAAAAATATTTATTTTATTTGTAAGCATTATTATTATTTAATATATAAGCAAGAGTTAATCACAAAAATTGCTATTTATTTAATTTGTAAGCATTATTCATGTTTTATATGTAAGCACGTATTAATCACAAATATTATTTATTTTATTAGTAAACATTATTATTTTATATGTAAGCATGTGTTCATCACAAAGATTATTATGTATTTCACTTTTAAGCATTATTATTATTTTATATGTAAGCATGTGTTAATCACAAAGATTATTATCATTTATTTTATTTTTAGGCATTATTTTTATTTTATATGTAAGCATGTGTTCATTACAACAATGTTATTTATTTATTTGTAAGCATGTGTTCATCACAAAGATAGTTATTAATTGTATTTGTAAGCATTATTATAATTTTTTTATGAAAGCATGTGTTCATCACAAAGAGGATTATTTATTTTATTTGTAAGCATTGTTATTATTGTATATGAAAGCATGTGTTAATCACAAAAAATATTAATTTATTAGTAAGCATTATTATTATTTTATATGTAAGCATGTGTTCATCAGAAATATTATTTATTTAATTTGTAAGCATTATACATTTTTATATGTAAGCATGTGTTAATCACAAATATTTATTTGTAAGCATTATTATTATTTTATATGTAAGCATGTGTTAATCACAAAGATTATTATTTATTTTATTTGTAAGCATTATTCATATTTTATATGAAAGCATGAGTTAATCAGAACAAATATTTATTTTATTTGTAAGCATTATTATTATTTTAGATGTAAGCATGTGTTCATCACAAAGATTATTTTTAATTTTATTTTTAAGCTATATTATTATTTTATATGTAAGCATGTGTTAATCACAAATATTTATTTGTAAACATTATTATTATTTTATATGTAAACAATTGTTAATTAAATATGTATTTTATTTGTAAGCATTATTATTATTCTATATGTAAGCATGTGTTAATCACAAATATTTATTTGTAAGCATTATTATTATTTTATATGTAAGCATGTGTTAGTCACAAAGATTAGGGGGGGGGGGGGGGGGGGGGGTCCCCACATCTGCGGTCCTCTCCAAGGTTTCTCATTGTCATCCCATTGGGTTGAGTTTTCCTTGCCCTGATGTGGGATTTGAACCGAGGATGTCGTTGTGGCTTGTGCAGCCCTTTGAGACACCTGTGATTTAGGGCTATATAAATAAACATTGATTGATTGATTGATATTATTTATTTTATTTGTAAGCGTTATTATTTTATACGTAAACATATATTCATCGCAAAGAATATTATTTATTAGATTTTTAAGTATTATTATTTTTTATGTAAGCATGTGTTAATCACACATTATTTATTTGTATGCATTATTATTATTATTATATATGTAAGTAATTGTTTATCAAATATTTTATTTTATTTGTAAGCATTATTATTTTATATGTAAGCATGTGTTAATCACAAAGATTATTGATTTTATTTTTAAGCATTATTAATATTGTAAATGAAAGCATGTCTTAATCAGAATAAATATTATTTATTTTATTTGTAAGCATTTTTATTATTAAATATGTAAGCATGGGTTCATCATAAAGATTATTATTTATTTTATTTTTAAGCATTATTATTATTATCTTATATGTAAGCATGTGTTAATCACAAATGTTATTTATTTGTAAGCATTATTATTATTTTATATGTAAGCAATTGTTTATCAAATATTTATTTTATTTGTAAGCATTATTATTATTCTATATGTAAGCATGTGTTAATTACAAAGATTATTTATTTTATTAGTAAGCATTATTCATATTTTATATGAAAGCATGTGTTCATCACAAAGATTATTATTTATCGAACAAATAAATATTAATCAAATATACTGCACAAGGACTCATAAATAAATGCCGAAAAATGTTGTGATAATGTGCATGCTAAAATTTTTAAAGATAGTTTTACATGCAGTTAGCATGCTATAATTAGCATGCTAACTTTTTAGTTTGTTTTTTTTGTTGCTAATTTTACAACCGTTTACCTCAGAGTGATATAACTTGGTACTTTACATACACTAACTGTTAGCATGCTAATATTAGCATTTTAGACACATGCTAACATGCTAACTGTTGATACAAAAACCTCATATTTTAGATTTTTTTGTGTAACGTTCTAAATCGGGATGTTTTTATTTTGAATGGGGATTTTCTAAATTCAACAACTCCACTACCCACACACTCCACTCACCCTGGACATTTTAGACGGTTCCGAAAATTCCCAGATTACCCACACTGACCAGGATTTTTTCACCATTAAAAATGAATGGGCGATATACAAACTTATACATATCCCACATTTCTAAACTAATTTTAAAGGTTCCGAAGTCAACATGCTCCTTGCTCTTGTTGGTCAACTGCTAGCATTCTAACGTCAGCATGCTTGAATGTTAATATTATCAAGCTAACTTTTTTTAATTTATTTTTTTTAAGCTATTTTTCCACCTACTTTTGCTGCCGTACTCCTTAGACATATAACTCGGTACGTGACAGATGCTAACTTGTTTTGCTAATTTTACAACTGTTTACCTCAGAGTGATATAACTTGGTACTTTACATATGCTAAATGTTAGCATGCTAACTTTAGCATGCTAACTTTTTTTGTGGGCGTACACCTCACAGTCATTAAACATGGTATATGACACATGTTAACTTTTAGCATGCTAAAGTGCTAACCTTTACTCCAAAAATTGCATAATTTAGTTTTTTTGTGTAATCTTTTAAACCCGGGATGTTTTTATGTCTTTAGAATGTGCCAGGAGCCGATAAAAAACAAGCTGCAGGCCACACCCCTGCCTTATGGGAAATTTACCTGGAAAAGTTTCTGGGCTTCCGGAACTTTGTTCTTCAGATGTCTGCTGGAGGTGCTGAAGGTCCGACCGAGCAGAACCGGAACTCTCTGGAAGCACGGAGAAGAAATATGCAACAATAAACCATACTTGCCAACCCTCCCGGATTTTCCGGGAGACTCCCGAAATTCAGCGCCTCTCCCGAAAACCTCCCGGGACAAATTTTCTCCCGAAATTCAGGCGGACTCAGGTCCTCCACAATATAAAAAAGCGTACCTGCCCAATCACGTTATAACTGTAGAATGATGGAGGGCGAGTTCTTGGTTTCTTATGTGGGTTTATTGTTAGGCAGTTTCATTAACGTCCTCCCAGCGTGGCAACAACACACAACAACAGCAGTCACTTTTTTGTATACCGTAAAGCAATTTAAGAGTGTTGTAACACTCTTAAACAGGACAATACTGCCATCTAGTGCATTTGATGAAAGCACTTTTGTGCGTGCCACACAGCAATGCATCATCAGAGAGGGTGTTCAGCATGGTTCGAAAAATAGTGACAGAGAATAGAACAAGGATGGACAATTCAACCCTTAACTCAACAATGAGTAGATGAGTGTTATGTGTGTGTATATGTGTAAATAAATGAACATTATATATATATATATATATATATATATATATATAGAATATATATAATAAAAATAAAAAAAATAATAATAATAATAAAATAAATATATATATATATTAGAGATGCGCGGTTTGCGGGCACAACCGCGGAGTCCGCGGATAATGGCGGATGAAATTTAAAAAAATTAGATTTTATCCGCGGGTCGGGTCGGGCGGTTATAAATAAATAAATGATAAATGGGTTGTACTTGGTTGAAATAAAAAAAAATTAGATTTTAAATAGATTCAGGCGGGTGGCAGTTAAACCAATTGGGAAATATATATACATAGTTAAATGTTGTTACCCACATACGAAAAACGAGCAGGCACCTGCTGCATATGCCACAACAGAAGAAAAAAAAATAAAGAGATGGACACTTTTACGGAGCGGAGAAGGCCCCCGACGCCTCGCCGGGGTCCGGGACCGAGGCCCCTTCCCCCGAGAGGGCCCCACCGGGAGCCGTAGCTGAGGCGATCCGCGAGAAGGGCCCGACGCACATCCAGGGTCACCACCGCGCCCACCGCACCGACACCCCGCCTCGTCCGCCTTCGCCACGGCCGGCGTCACGCGCAGCAGGTAAGCAGCTTACCTGCCCGCCACCCCTGTTGCCGGGGGCGCGTAACAGGGGTCACTCCGCGCGCAGTGCGCTCACGAAAGGGGTGGGGCTCACCCTGGTTGATATAGACAGCAGCTAGGACGGTGGCCATGGACGTCGGAACCCGCTAAGGAGTGTGTAACAACCCACCTGCCGAATCAACTAGCCCTGAAAATGGATGGCGCTGGAGCGTCGGGCCCATATACCCGGCCGTCGCCGGCAGCGAGACGCGCTTGGAGGTGCGCTCAGCGCGGCTCCCATATGATTGCGCACTGGTGTGCGTCTGGGTCGTGACAGCGTGGCACGCGAATGTCTGTGCTGCATTGGATCAGTCTCCTTTCTTTAACAGGCAAAAGCTTTATAACCTCACTAATGCCTTGCATCGTCTATATTAGATATATAACAACGGGCGGGTGCGGGCGGATGGCGGGCGGATGGCGGGCGGATGCGGTTCTGATCAAATGTTACATCGGGTGGATGGCGGATGGTTGACGACTTTCTGATGCGGTTGCGGATGAAATAATTGCCTATCCGCGCATCTCTAATATATATATATATATATATATATATATATATATAGCTAGAATTCACTGAACGTCAAGTATTTCTTATATATATATATATATATATATATATATGAAATACTTGACTTGGTGAATTCTAGCTGTAAATATACTCCTCCCCTTTTAGCCACGCCCCCATCCCACCCCGACCACGCTCCCCCCCCCCACCTCCCGAAATCGGAGGTCTCAAGGTTGGCAAGTATGCAATAAACACACAAACATTATTATTCAGTCATGAAAGTCATGTATAAAACGTGAATATAGCTTTGTTAGCGTCACATTCTATTTTAAACAGGCGCCCCAGTGCAAAGGTCAACTGTCTCCTGTGTCGCCAAAACCTCATTTGACCTTCGTCAGATGTTTCTAGAAACATTCCACATTAGCCGCATGCACAAGGAGGAGGAAAATGAAGACGATTTACCCGGAAATGATTCATGTCTGCTAGTCTCAGTTGCTGTCTTTGCTTCACCCTATCAAGGACACACACACACACACACACACACACACACACACACACACACACAGGCAGAAGTGAATGTGTGCTAGTGAACTAAGGTCCGTTGCAGACGACAAACAACAACACAACTTCCTCTTATGTTAGTTTCTCTTTCATGAGAAAGCAATGTTTCAAGTTGTTTACAAGGTAGAATTATATCCTCAATCTTATCATACTATATTACACCAACTTTTCTATTTATTAGACAATGTTTGTTAGTTAGTACATTCACTTTTGATTCTTTAATTTACCTAAGACGGGGGCAAACAATGAATTAATTGAACAATATATTATGAACACAACAAAATAGCTAGAAATATTTCCCTTTATTACACAGCAAAATAAGTCCAAACTAATATTGGCGGCCCTTAATTAAACAAACAAACAAAAAACAAATATTTGTGAAAATAAAAGAGCCAATATGGATATTTAGATGCGATGCAGGGGTGTTCCAACTGTTTCCAGCAGGGGCCGCATACCTAAATATTTAAAGATGCAGGCGCCTTTTTAATACATTTTGTACATGAAAAATATCAAAACCAGAACAATGTAGGTCAATATAAGAACAAAATATTCACATCTTAGCTTTGTGTTGCAGGTAACAATGTAAATTAAATTAATTAATGATTATTTTTGATTAAAATTTTCAATGATTTTAGTCACCTTTTCGTAATTTTATACATTTGTAAAGCATTTGAATTGTCTTGCATATTAATTGTGCTCTAAAATGACCTTGACTTGCCTAATCTGACCCCCTTAAGATATACCATTTTTTTGTCTTTAATTATTCTAATACATACTTGCCAACCTTGAGACCTCCGATTTCGGGAGGTGGGGGTGGGCGTGGTCGGGGTGGGACGGGGGCGTGGCTAAAAGGGGAGGAGTATATTTACAGCTAGAATTCACCAAGTCAAGTATTTCATATATATATATATATATATATATATATATATATATATATATATATATATATATATATATATAATAAATACTTGAATTTCAGTGTTCATTTATTTACACATATACACACACATAACACTCATCTACTCATTGTTGAGTTAAGGGTTGAATTGTCCATCCTTGTTCTATTCTCTGTCACTATTTTTCTGATGATGCATTGCTGTGTGGCACGCACAAAAGTGCTTTCATCAAATGCACTAGATGGCAGTATTGTCCTGTTTAAGAGTGTCACAACATTGCTGTTTACGGCAGACGAACTGCTTTACGGTATACAAAAAAGTGACTGCTGTTGTTGTGTGTTGTTGCCACGCTGGGAGGACGTTAATGAAACTGCTTAACAATTAACCCACATAAGAAACCAATAACTCGCCCTCCATCATTCTACAGTTATAACGTGATTGGGCAGGTACGCTTTTTTAAATTATGGAGGACCTGAGTCCGCCTGAATTTCGGGAGATTTTCGGGAGAAAATTTGTCCCGGGAAGTTTTCGGGAGAGGCGCTGAATTTCGGGAGTCTCCCGGAAAATCCGGGAGGGTTGGCAAGTATGCTAATATATATACTAATAGTCTGGAAGGACTTCCCAGTCAGCAATGGAGTGAAGCAGGGTTGTGTTCTAGCACCAACCCTGTTCTCACTCTACCTATCAGCCATGCTCGAGGTTGCTTTCAAAGACGCATCAAAGGGGGTCTACATCCGGACAAGAAAAGATGCAGACCTGTTCAAGGTTGCTCACCTTCGGGCAAAGAGCAAGACAACAGTAAAGGTTGTGAGAGAATAGCTGTTTGCGGACGACAGTGCTATAGTTGCGCACAATGTAGAAGACATACAAGATCTTGTGAACAAGTTTGCAGCAACAGCTAGTCAGTTCCATCCATCCATCCATCTTCTTCCGCTTATCCGAGGTCGGGTCGCGGGGGCAGCAGCCTAAGCAGGAAAGCCCAGACTTCCCTCTCCCCAGCCACTTCGTCCAGCTCCACCCGGGGGATCCCGAGGCGTTCCCAGGCCAGCCGGGAGACATAGTCTTCCCAACGTGTCCTGGGTCTTCCTCGTGGCCTCCTACCGGTCGGACATGCCCTAAACACCTCCCTAGGGAGGCGCTCGGGTGGCCAGATGCCCGAACCACCTCATCTGGCTCCTCTCGATGTGGAGGAGCATCGGCTTTACTTTGAGCTCCCCCCGGATGACAGAGCTTCTCACCCTATCTCTAAGGGAGAGCCCCGCCACCCGGCGGAGGAAACTCATTTCGGCCGCTTGTACCCGTGATCTTGTCCTTTCGGTCATAACCCAAAGCTCATGACCATAGGTGAGGATGGGAACGTAGATCGACCGGTAAATCGAGAGCTTTGCCTTCCGGCTCAGCTCATTCTTCACCACAATGGATCGATACAGCGTCCGCATTACTGAAGACGCCGCACCGATCCGCCTGTCGATCTCACGATCCACTCTTCCCTCACTCGTGAACAAGACTCCGAGGTACTTGAACTCCTCCACTTGGGGCAAGATCTCCTCCCCAACCTGGAGATGGCACTTCACCCTTTTCCGGGCGAGAACCATGGACTCGGACTTGGAGGTGCTGATTCTCATCCCAGTCGCTTCACACTCAGCTGCGAACCGATCCAGCGAGAGCTGAAGATCCTGGCCAGATGAAGCCATCAGGACCACATCATCTGCAAAAAGCAGAGATCTAATCCTGCAGCCACCAAACCGGATCCCCTCAACGCCTTGACAGCGCTTAGAAATTCTGTCCATAAAAGTTATGAACAGAATCGGTGACAAAGGGCAGCCTTGGCGGAGTCCAACCCTCACCGGAAACGTGTCCGACTTACTGCCGGCAATGCGAACCAAGCTCTGACACTGATCATACAGGGAGCGGACCGCCACAATCAGACAGTCCGAAACCCCATACTCTCTGAGCACTCCCCACAGGACTTCCCCAGGGACACGGTCGAATGCCTTCTCCAAGTCTACAAAGCACATGTAGACTGGTTGGGCAAACTCCCATGCACCCTCAAGGACCCTGCCGAGAGTATAGAGCTGGTCCACAGTTCCACGACCAGGACGAAAACCACACTGTTCCTCCTGAATCCGAGGTTCGACTATCCGGCGTAGCCTCCTCTCCAGTACACCTGAATAGACCTTACCGGGAAGGCTGAGGAGTGTGATCCCACGATAGTTAGAACACACCCTCCGGTTCCCCTTTTTAAAGAGAGGAACCACCACCCCGGTCTGCCAATCCAGAGATATTGCCCCCGATGTCCACGCGATGCTGCAGAGTCTTGTCAACCAAGACAGCCCTACAGCATCCAGAGCCTTAAGGAACTCCGGGCGGATCTCATTGCCACCGAGGAGCTTTTTAACTACCTCAGCAACCTTAGCCCCAGAAATAGGAGAGCCCACCACAGATTCCCCAGGCACTGCTTCCTCATAGGAAGACGTGTTGGTGGGATTGAGGAGGTCTTCGAAGCATTCCCTCCACCGATCCACAACTTCCGCAGTCGAGGAAGTTCAGCTTCAAAATAAACATCAAGAAGACGAAATGCTTGCACCAGCCACCCAAGTATGAGCCCACATCATCCTTACCAGGGGAGGTCTGTGTCATGGGAGACCCACTTGTCAAGTACCACATTACCACACCTCGGAAGCACAGTGACAGAAAATGCCAAGCTCGATGATGAGATCAGACTCAGGATGGGGAGAGCGAGTGCTGTGTTTGGGAAATAAAGAGAAAGACTCTGGAACAACAGGCATGTCTCTATTTGCGTCAAGTGCAAGGTGTACAGAGCAACTGTGCTAGCTACACTTTTGTACGGTGCTGAAACTTGGATCCTCTACAGGTTGCAAGTCAGAAAACTTCACGCCTACATGATGCGCCACCTTCGGACCATCATGGACATCTCCTGGAGAGACAAAATCCCGAACACAGAGGTCCTACACTACCGTTCAAAAGTTTGGGGTCACATTGAAATGTCCTTATTTTAGAAGGAAAAGCACTGTACTTTTCAATGAAGATAACTTTAAACTATTCTTAACTTTAAAGAAATACACTCTATACATTGCTAATGTGGTAAATGACTATTCTAGCTGCAAATGTCTGGTTTTTGGTGCAATATCTACATAGGTGTATAGAGGCCCATTTCCAGCAACTATCACTCCAGTGTTCTAATGGTACAATGTGTTTGCTCATTGGCTCAGAAGGCTAATTGATGATTAGAAAACCCTGGTGCAATCATGTTCACACATCTGAAAACAGTTTAGTTTGTTACAGAAGCTACAAAACTGACCTTCCTTTGAGCAGATTGAGTTTCTGGAGCATTACATTTGTGGGGTCAATTAAACGCTCAAAATGGCCAGAAAAAGAGAACTTTCATCTGAAACTCGACAGTCTATTCTTGTTCTTAGAAATGAAGGCTATTCCATGCGAGAAATTGCTAAGAAATTGAAGATTTCCTACAACGGTGTGTGCTACTCCCTTCAGAGGACAGCACAAACAGGCTCTAACCAGAGTAGAAAAAGAAGTGGGAGGCCGCGTTGCACAACTGAGCAAGAAGATAAGTACATTAGAGTCTCTAGTTTGAGAAACAGACGCCTCACAGGTCCCCAACTGGCATCTTCGTTAAATAGTACCCGCAAAACACCAGTGTCAACATCTACAGTGAAGAGGCGGCTGCGGGATTCTGGGCTTCATGGCAGAGTGGCAAAGAAAAAGCCATATCTGAGACTGGCCAATGAAAGAAAAAGATTAAGATGGGCAAAAGAACACAGACATTGGACAGAGGAAGACTGGAAAAAAGTGTTGTGGACGGATGAATCCAAGTTTGAGGTGTTTGGATCACAAAGAAGAAGGTTTGTGAGACGCAGAACAACTGAAAAGATGCTGGAAGAATGCCTGACGCCATCTGTTAAGTATGGTGGAGGTAATGTGATGGTCTGGGGTTGCTTTGGTGCTGGTAAGGTGGGAGATTTGTACAGGGTAAAAGGGATTCTGAATAAGGAAGGCTATCACTCCATTTTGCAACGCCATGCCATACCCAGTGGACAGCGCTTGATTGGAGCCAATTTCATCCTACAACAGGACAATGACCCAAAACACACCTCCAAATTGTGCAAGAACTATTTAGAGAAGAAACAGGCAGCTGGTATTCTATCGGTAATGGAGTGGCCAGCGCAGTCACCAGATCTGAACCCCATTGAGCTGTTGTGGGAGCAGCTTGACCGTATGGTACGCAAGAAGTGCCCATCCAACCAATCCAACTTGTGGGAGCTGCTTCTAGAAGCGTGGGGTGCAATTTCTCCAGATTACCTCAACAAATTAACAGCTAGAATGCCAAAGGTCTGCAATACTGTAATTGCTGCAAATGGAGGATTCTTTGACGAAAGCAAAGTTTGATGTAAAAAAAATCTTATTTCAAATACAAATCATTATTTCTAACCTTGTCAATGTCTTGACTCTATTTTCTATTCATTTCACAACGTATGGTGGTGAATAAGTGTGACTTTTCATGGAAAACACAAAATTCTTTGGGTGACCCCAAACTTTTGAACGGTAGTCACCTTCGGACCATCATGGACATCTCCTGGAGAGACAAAATCCCGAACACAGAGGTCCTAAGTCGTGCTGGACTACCATGGATGGATGACATCTCAACCCAAACGAACCTGAGATGGGTCGGGCCTGTAGAGAGAATGAGTCACGAGCGGCTCCCTCGGCATCTGCTCTACTCACAGCTGGAGGAAGGGAAACGAAACCGAGGGAGGCCAGGGCTACGGTACAAGTACACCGTTAAACGTCATTTGAGGGAACTGAAGATCGACACTGCAACCTGGCAGCTGAAGGCAAAAGACAAGGCTGACTGGAGGTCTATGATCCGACCGAAATAAAACAGTCATTGTCACGCCTGACAGACTGCTATGATAAGATAATATAACCAATATTATTAATATACCACCAAGTACATTTTAGCACACCCAATAACTTCCCACATCTTGTAAGAAATGTGTAGACCTGATCATAATCATCAAAGATCGTATACAATGGTCGGTCATTTTGGTTTTCAGGTCCTGTTTTGGTGGGAGAATTGGTCTAGTTTTATTGTTTCTTAGTTTTCTTTTGTTAATGTTCTGATCTGGGGAAGTGTTTATTTTGTCTTTAGAATACACCATATTGACAAAAGTATTCGGCCACCTGCCTTGACTCACATATGAACTTGGAAGTGCCATCCCATTCCTAACCCATAGGGTTCAATATGATGTCGGTTCACCTTTTGCAGCTATTACAGCTTCAACTCCTCTGGGAAGGCTGTCCACAAGGTTGCGGAGTGTGTTTATAGGAATTTTCCACCATTCTTCCAAAAGCGCATTGGTGAGGTCACACACTGATGTTGGTCCAGAAGGCCTGGCTCTCAGCCTCTGTTCTAATTCATCCCAAAGGTGTTTTGTCGGTTTCAGGTCAGGACTCTGTGCAGGCCAGTCAAGTTCATCCACACCAGACTCTTGTCATCCATGTTTTTATGGACCTTGCTTTGTGCACTGGTACACAGTCATGTTGGAAGAGGAAGGGGCTCGCTCCAAACTGTTCCCAAGAGGTTGGGAGCATGGAATTGTCCAAAATGTTTTGGTATCCTGGAGCATTCAAAGCCCAACTCCTGAAAAACAACCCCACACCATAATTCCTCGTCCACCAATCTTTACACTCAATGCAGTCCGAAATGTACCGTTCTCCTGGCAACCTCCAAACCCAGACTGGTCCATCAGATTGCCAGATGGAAAAGCGTGATTCATCACTCCAGAGAAGGCGTCTCCACTGCTCTAGAATCCATTGGCGCCATGCTTTACACCGCTGCATCCGACGCTTTGCATTGGACTTAGTGCATACTTGCCAACCTTGAGACCTCCGATTTCGGGGGGTGGGGGGCGTGGTTAAGATGTAATATATATATATATATATATATATATATATATATATATATATGTATATATATATATTATATATATATAAGAAATACTTGACTTTCAGTGAATTCTAGCTATATATATATATATATATATATATATATATATATATATATATATATATATATATATATATAGATACATAAATAAAATAAATACTTGAATTTCAGTGTTCATTTATTTACACATATACACACACATAACACTCCTCTACTCATTGTTGAGTTAAGGGTTGATTTGTCCATCCTTGTTCTATGCACTGTCACTATTTCAGAACACACACATTATACAAATATACATTATAAAATCAATAAGAAAACGGGAGCTCTAATTTGGGAGTCTGAATTAGGATCAGAAGTTCCTATATAAACATTGCGCACTCACGTCGCCTTTTTGTACTGATTACTGCAGCTGTGCACTGGATTCATTCACAAATACAGACTACAACTCACAAACACTTTAGAGTTAGGCTCCACCATCAGAATGTGTACTTAAACTTATAAAGATCACATGGATATTATTCAGTGAGTTGATTCACCAAAACTAACCTGTTATACAGGAGGAAAAAGCACACAGGACGTTTCGATTGTTCACAGACTGGTCGCGCTCATCAGAATGACAAGACACTTCCGGTCTGCAGGTGATAGCATTCAATTGGGAAGAAACGCCCTACTGCCCCCTACTGACCAATGTGAATACTGATAAATGTGTAATGACAGCTCCAAAAACGAATTCAAACCACAAAATAAAATAAATAAATCAACACAAAAATGTGACACATTATGGGTGGGTCACATATGCATGTACAACAGGCTGTCAACATGTCACTCAGGTCCGCATGGAGCTGGAGGGGGCGTGGCCTCCAGCTCCGCCTGAATTTCGGGAGGTTTTCGGGAGAGGCGCTGAATTTCGGGAGTCTCCCGGAAAATCCGGGAGGGTTGGCAAGTATGACTTAGTGATGTATGGCTTAGATGCAGCTGCTCGGCCATGGAAACCCATTCCATGAAGCTCTCTGCGTACTGTACGTGGGCTAACTGGAAGGTCACATGAAGTATGGAGCTCAGTAGCAACTGACAGCGACCTCTTTGCACTATGCGCTTCAGCATCCGCTGACCCCTCTGTCAGTTTACGTGGCCTACCACTTTGTGGTTGAGTTGCTGTTGTTCCCAAACTCAATTTTCTTATAATAAAGCCGACAGTTGGCTTTGGAATATTTAGGAGCGAGGAAATTTCCCGACTGGATTTGTTGCACAGGGGGCATCCTAGGACAGTTCCACGCTGGAAATCACTGAGAGCGGCCCATTCTTTCACAAATGTTTGTAGAAACAGTCTCCATGCCTAAGTGCTTGATTTCATACACCCGATTCTGATCATTTGGATGGGTGGCCAAATACTTTTGGCAATATAGTGTATGTTAAGGGCCAACAAAAAACAAGCTCCCGCCCTGATGTGACACTTCAAATGTACAGTAACCTTGTTCCAAACTGGTCAAGAACTATCATACTTTATACTTATAAACAGTAGTGTGAAACTGTGACCTTCATATTTACAAGCATAAAATCAATAGAAATACCGTATTTTCCGCACTTAAAAACCACAAATTTACTCAAAAGCTGACAGTGCGGCTTATAACCCGGTGCGCTTTATATATGGATTAATATTAAGATTCATTTTCATAAAGTTTCGGTCTCGCAACTACGGTAAACAGCCGCCATCTTTTTTCCCCGTAGAAGAGGAAGTGCTTCTTCTTCTACGCAAGCAACCGCCAAGGTAAGCACCCGCCCCCATAGAACAGGAAGCGCTTCTTCTTCTACTGTAAGCAACCACCCGCCCCCATAGAAGAAGAAGAAGCGCGCGGATATTACGTTTCATTTCCTTTGTGTGTTTACATCTGTAAAGACCACAAAATGGCTCCTACTAAGCGACAGGTTTCCGGTTCATGAAAAGAAGCTATCTCTCCATCCGCACACGGACTACTATTTCACAGCAACTGCCTAAAGACTTTCAAGAAAAGCTGGCTACTTTCCGTGCATATTGTAAAAACAAGACAGCTGAAAAAAAGATCCGGCCAGAGAACATTATCAACATGGACGAGGTTCCACTGACTTTTGATATTCCTGTGAACCGCACTGTGGATACAACGGGAGCACGTACGGTGAATATTCGCACCACAGGGAATGAGAAGTCATCCTTCACTGTGGTTCTAGCTTGCCATGCTAATGGCCAGAAACTTCCACCCATGGTGATATTCAAAAGGAAGACCTTGCCAAAAGAGACCTTTCCAGCCGGCGTCATCATAAAAGCTAACTCCAAGGGATGGATGGATGAAGAAAAGATGAGCGAGTGGTTAAGGGAAGTTTACGCGAAGAGGCCGGGTGGCTTTTTTCACGCAGCTCCGTCCATGTTGATATACGACTCCATGCGCGCCCACATCACGCTGGTTTTTAATATATTATTAAAGTTTGACTGACCTATCTGACTGTTTTTTTGACATTCCTTTAGCGCAGTTAGACGCGGCTTATAACACGGGGCGGCTTATAGGTGGACAAAGTTTTGAAATATGCCGTTCATTGAAGGCGCGGCTTATAACCCAGGGCGGCTTATGGTGCGGAAAATACGGTACTTCCTGCTGTTTGTACTCTAAAGCGCTGCTAGATTAGTGTCTTCTTTGTGAGAGTGCTCA
The DNA here is from genome assembly GCF_033978685.3 of Nerophis lumbriciformis. Taxonomy (NCBI): domain Eukaryota; kingdom Metazoa; phylum Chordata; class Actinopteri; order Syngnathiformes; family Syngnathidae; genus Nerophis; species Nerophis lumbriciformis. Next base: position 4,540,461 of record NC_084564.2, read on the forward strand.
TTTCTGCAATGAAACATAATGAACAATAAAAAAAGAGTGAGTATAGTCTCGAGATTTCCCACTTCCCTTTTTTTCCCCCGGAAGTGAAGCCAGTGTAAACCGTCACAAAGATCAGTGCATCAACGCCACATTTCTGGTAAGCATGCTATTTCTTTGTCGTTCCATCTCGTCTTCATGAGACTTATTTAATTCTTTTTAGTGCTTAGGAACATGATTGTGCTGTTCTACATTTAACCCTTGTGCAACCTGAGGGCCCAAAACTATGGTCAAGGTTTATTGAATTATATAACACACTTTTAAACCAGTCACTAAAGAGCTGTACAGATTAAAAACATAAATTAAATAAAAAATCACAATACAAAAATTGCCTCTAAACAAACCAATAAATAAATGGTAAGAAAAAATAAATAAGCACTATACAAAATTTAAAAAAATAATCACTATAAAAAATAAAATAAAATTAAAGCTGCAAGCAGCATTGGTCGGGCCCGCGTATTTGGCAGGTGCTAGTCCTAACTGTCCCAATACTTTTGTCCAGTGATAGTCATACGTGTCCCAATACTTTTGTCTACTTTTAGTCTGAAGTGTCCCAACACTTTTGTCTAGTGTACCTACCTTGTCTGCATTGTGTGGGCACGTTGGTGCTTCCTGCTTTTAAGCAGCCATCTTAAAAAAACAGCAGCGCAGCGGGTCTTTGAAGGGTCATAAAATCAAAACCGGAGCAGGTATTAAAACGCTGTTCTATACTTTTATACACAAGGGTTCAATCTCTCTCCTGTGTTAGTTTGAAGCCGAAACGACAAACGTGTTTAGAGGAGATAGATTTTGAAGGAAGGTGACCGGTTTTTACAAAAAATTTGTTTTGAAGGGGGAATAGCAAACTTCCTGTTGATTTTCGCTGGGGGTTGTCAATTCATAAAATGTAGGTCTAAGTTAGACCTACATAGAGGTTTTTGTTTAATGTCTCTCCGACCTTCCCAGTGGGAGTTAGAGGCAGTTTTGTCATTTTTTTTCTTCCGAGGAGCAGTTTTTTGTGCGTTGTATTAAAAAATTGCTGTAGAGCACAATGTTTAGATTTGGGGTTAGGTTTTTTCATTAGATCACAGTTTTAGCCAGTCCTGATGTGTGTGTTAAGTTCGGTGAGTTTTGAAGCATGTTAAGGGGGTCAAATTACAGCTCAAAGAGGCAAAAGTGACTGTTTTTAGTACTTTTTTGTCTTGAAGGGGGAATTGCCAACTTCCTGTTGATTTTAGCCCGAGAATGTACCATTATGAAAGTTAGGTCTGAGTCAGACCTACATAGAGGATTTTGTTTCATGTCTTTCCGACCTTCCTAGTGTGAGTTACAGGCAGTCTAGTTTTTTTTTTTCCTAGGGGGCGCTAGAGCGTAATTTTGATTTTTGCAGTTTTTTTTTTTTATTAAAAGACAATTTTCGCAGGTCCTGATATGTGGGTCAAATATGGTGAGTTTTGAAGCATGTTAAGTGGGTAAAATTAGTGCTCGAAGAGGCGGCGGAAGAATAAAGAAAGAATAATAATAAAACCTTAGAAATTCAATAGGTCCTTATGTCCCATTGCATAAGGACTCCCTGTGGGAGTCCTTTTGCAATGAGCCACTGCGGGCCCTAATTAAAGCTGCAAGCAGCATTGGTCGGGCCCGCGTATTTGGCAGGTGCTAGTCCTGACTGTCCCAATACTTTTGTCCAGTGATAGTCATAAGTGTCCCAATACTTTTGTCTACTTTTAGTCTGAAGTGTCCCAAGACTTTTGTCTAGTGTACCTACCTTGTCTGCATTGTGTGGGCACGTTGGTGCTTCCTGCTTTTAAGCAGCCATCTTAAAAAAACAGCAGCGCAGCGGGTCTTTGAAGGGTCATAAAATCAAAACCGGAGCAGGTATTAAAACGCTGTTCTATACTTTTATACACAAGGGTTCAATCTCTCTCCTGTGTTAGTTTGAAGCCAAAACAACAAACGCGTTTAGAGGAGATAGATTTTGAAGGAAGGTGACCGGTTTTTACAAAAAATTTGTTTTGAAGGGGGAATAGCAAACTTCCTGTTGATTTTCGCTGGGGGTTGTCAATTTATAAAATGTAGGTCTAAGTTAGACCTACATAGAGGTTTTTGTTTCATGTCTCTCCGACCTTCCCAGTGGGAGTTACAGGCAGTTTTGTCATTTTTTTTCTTCCGAGGAGCAGTTTTTTTCTCTGTTTTATTCAAAAATTGCTTATTTTTTTCTTTTCTTTTTTCTTTCATGTATATATTCATTTCACACCATATTCATTGCACTTCTACATTTTTTATATATATATTTTTTTATTATTTTTATTATTTTTTTTAATATATTTGCACATTGTTTTTCTAGCATGCACACATCGCACTGTATGGAATGGCCTCAATCTCGTTACCTTGCGTAATGACAATAAAGCTGATTCTGATTCTGATTCTAGAGCGCAATTTAGAGATTTGGGGTTAGGTTTTTTTATTAGATCACAATTTTTGCCAGTCCTGATGTGTGTGTTCAGTTTGGTGAGTTTTGAAGCATGTTAAGGGGGTCAAATTACAGCTCAAAGAGGCAAAAGTGACTGTTTTTAGTACTTTTTTGTCTTGAAGGGGGAATTGCCAACTTCCTGTTGATTTCAGCCCGAGAATGTACCATTATGAAATCTAGGTCTGAGTCAGACCTACATAAAAGTTTTTGTTTCATGTCTCTCCGACCTTCCTAGTGGGAGTTACAGGCAGTCTAGTTTTTTTTTCTTCTAGTGGGCGCTAGAGCGCAATTTTGAGTTTTGTGGTTCGGGTTTTTTAAAAAAAGGCAATTTTCGCAGGTCCTGATGTGTGGGTCAAATATGGTGAGTTTTGAAGCATGTTAAGTGGGTCAAATTACAGTTTAATGTGGCGGCGGAAGAATAAAGAATAAAGAATAAAACCTTACAAATTCAATAGGTCCTTATGTCCCATTACATAAGGACTCCCCTTATGCAATGGGCCATGCGGGCCCTAATAAGGACTTTCCATAAAAAAACATACAAATGTCCAGCTCAGCTTGTGTTAAACACCAGCGCAAATACATGTGTTTTTAAGGTCAAGGTTTATTTCTATATATTGCACAATTTTAAACTAGTTCCTTTTGTAATACGACTGTTCAGTTTGAAGACTATCGCCTGAAATTTTGTGATTTAAAAAAAAAAAAAATTGCATTTTTGATTCCCGCATTGTTAAATTAGGATATAAACAAAGTATACACACTTTTCTCTTACAAACTCCTTTGGCCCCAACTGCTATTTCTAAACATACTTTAATCCTGGTGTATTACTATGCTTTTTCCATGAAGCTCATTCTTGCCAATTGAAGAACAAGAAATATGTTTTGGGTGTAATCGCGCCCCTCTCCCACCAGACAGCACCAGAAAACCATGATGCATAAGTCTCAGAGCTTTGATAAGCATAAATGAGTTCAACGGCCATTAAACCCCTGAAATGCAATGAAAGTGATCTTGGTCATTTATATACTACATGGCCAGAGGTGGGTAGTAACGCGCTACATTTACTCCGTTACATCTACTTGAGTAACTTTTGGGATAAATTGTACTTCTAAGAGTAGTTTTGATGCAACATACTTTTACTTTTACTTAAGTATATTTATAGAGAAGGAACGCTACTTTTATCTACATTCAGCTCGCTACTCGCTACTAATTTTGATCGATCTGTTAATGCACGCTTTGTTTGTTTTGGTCTGTCAGACAGACCTTCAAAGTGCCTGCCTTACTGGTGACGTTTCACTTCGTTCCACCAATCAGATGTAGTCGCTGGTGACGTTGGACCAATCAAACAGAGCCAGGCGGTCACATGACCTGACTTAAACAAGTTGAAAAACTTATTGGGGTGTTACCATTTAGTGGTCAATTGTACGGAATATGTACTGTACTGTGCAATCTAATAATAAAAGTTACAATCAATCAATCAAAAGTGTGAAGGAAAAAAGATACTTTTTTTTATTTCAACCGTACATCCCGTCAAAAGCCTCAAGACTGACCGCACATGAGGACGTTCCTGTCTTCACAATAAAAGTGCCGCTCCACCGCGCCTGCGCTTTCAAAACAAGAGTCTCCGAAAGCCAGCGCAAGCTAGCAAGCTACGGAGTTTGACGCCAATATATTTCTTGTAAAGTGTATAAAAACGAATATGGAAGCTGGACAAATAGGATGCCAAAAACCCACCACTTTCATGTGGTATTAGACAGAAAGGAGGAACTTTTTTTCTCCTCCATTTGAAAACGTGGACGTTATCATCACTACTGTCTGATTACAATCAACGCAAGTCATCAGAATCAGGTAATACACCAACTTATATTCTAGTCTTCATTAAAGAAAGGAATCTATATGTTAAACATGCATGTATATTCATTAAAACACCTTTAACATGTAAACAAAAACGGCAAAATAAATACATATAAATTATATACTGTATATATCAATGTATATGTATATATATATATATATGATAAGGGTATGTATGTTACTCATCAGTTACTCAGTACTTGAGTAGTTTTTTCACAACATACTTTTTATTTTTACTCAAGTAAATATTTGGGTGACTACTCCTTACTTTTACTTGAGTAATAAATCTCTAAAGTAACAGTACTCTTACTTGAGTACAATTTCTGGCTACTCTACCCACCTCTGTACATGGCTGATAGATATAAGAGACTTGCATAGCTTTCAGAGTTCCTCCTAGTTAGGTGGGACTTTTCTAAGCGACCAGGAACCTTTTCGGGGGCGGGCTGTGCTGTCGAACACTGATCGGTTGAACACAATTCGGAGCGTTTCTAAAGCTTCTCTTTCAAATACACAAACACCATTGGAACATTCGCGGCAACTTGTTTATTTGTTATTTCTTGTGTATTTCTATTACAACAAACTTGACAACGGAGAAAAAGAAGGACGAAAAGAGCTTTCAAAATGCAATAACTTTTGAAGGGGCATCTTTGTGCTGAAGAACGCTGATCAGTGGAACTATCCTGCAGTGTTTTTACTCAGCTGCAATCTTTAAACTATCTGCAGTTTATTGTTGTTTATTAGTTTAACAAACGTATTTTCCATACGCGAAGTTACGAGAAGTGGACACTCTTTTAAACGTATTTACCGAGGAGTATGAAGCCGAACTCAAAACGGTGACCTCAGCTGCTTACTCCTCTGACTTTGTTGGATGAATGTGGGAAAAAAGGAGGCAGTACACGAGTGGAACGAAGATAAATAACATCAAATATTAAATATTGACTTTATTACATATTGTAAAAATAGCCAGTGACACTCCATTTGTGTCGTTATTAGCCTCAACCTGAGGGAACAGAATGCTAATGCTAACAAGCTACCGCTAAAGCCGATGTGTTTGTGTTGTCGGCGCAGTGACGTGCGGTGAGGTTGATGGCTGGTGAGGCACTGACTTCATCACAGTCAGATTTACAAACATATGAACCCTAAAGAGTATCTTATTCACCATTTGATTGGCAGCAGTTAACGGGTTATGTTTAAAAGCTCATACCAGCATTCTTCCCTGCTTGGCACTCAGCATCAAGGGTTGGAATTGGGGGTTAAATCACCAAAAATGATTCCCGGGCGTTGCGCCGCTGCTCCCCACTGCTCCCCTCACGTCCCAGGGGGTGATCAAGGGGATGGGTCAAATGCAGAGGACAAATTTCATTACACCTAGTGTGTGTGTGACAATCATTGGTACTTTAACTTAACTTTAACTTTACACATACAAACTGTAGCACACAAAAAAGCACATTTAATAAAAAAAAACGTTATTATGGTCTTACCTTTACCGTATTTTCCGCACTATTAGCCGCACATAAAAACCACAAATTTACTCAAAAGCTGACAGTGCGGCTTTTAACCCGGTGCGCTTTATATATGGATTAATATTAAGATTCATTTTCATAAAGTTTCGGTCTCGCAACTACGGTAAACAGCCGCCATCTTTTTTCCCCGTAGAAGAGGAAGTGCTTCTTCTTCTACGCAAGCAACCGCCAAGGTAAGCACCCGCCCCCATAGAACAGGAAGCGCTTCTTCTTCTACTGTAAGCAACCACCCGCCCGCGTAGAAGAAGAAAAAGCGTGCGGATATCACCGTACGTTTCATTTCCTTTGTGTGTTTACATCTGTAAAGACCACAAAATGGCTCCTACTAAGCGACAGGTATCCGGTTCATGAAAAGACGCAATCTCTCCATCCGCACACGGATTACTATTTCACAGCAACTGATATTCCTGTGAACCGCACTGTGGATACAACGGGAGCACGTACGGTGAATATTCGCACCACAGGGAATGAGAAGTCATCCTTCACTGTGGTTCTAGCTTGCCATGCTAATGGCCAGAAACTTCCACCCATGGTGATATTCAAAAGGAAGACCTTGCCAAAAGAGACCTTTCCAGCCGGCGTCATCATAAAAGCTAACTCGAAGGGATGGATGAAGAAAAGATGAGCGAGTGGTTAAGGTAAGTTTAAGTTTACGCGAAGAGGCCGGGTGGCTTTTTTCACGCAGCTCTGTCCATGTTGATATACGTATGTTTGTGATTGCACATTTGCGTACATTTTGGGAGTGAACAGAGTTGTTAGAACGCTGGTTTTTAATATATTATTAAAGTTTGACTGACCTATCTGACTGTTTTTTTGACATTCCTTTAGCGCAGTTAGATGCGGCTTACAACACGGGGCGGCTTATAGGTGGACAAAGTTTTGAAATATGCCGTTCATTGAAGGCGCGGCTTTTAACCCAGGGCGCCTTATGGTGCGGAAAATACGGTACTTAGAAATTAAGTCCATGCGCCGCAACTAAAGCCCTCACTTAAACTTTCCACGTGCAAGATTGAATCTATTTAAAAAAGTGTAACCGAGTGTTTATAAATGTCGCCTATACTGTATGAAACTACAAAATAACAAACACGGAGGCTCCAGTTTACACGAGGACCACTTTATTTACCTTCTTTCAAAAACCTCCGCAACGTGACATCACTTCCGCTCTAAGCGCCTTCAAAATAAGAGCTCAAGGCATATACTGTATAACAGCGCATAACAGGAACTTAACATCACAAAGAGGAAAGCCCATGAAAATAGGTTACAAAAGTTATTTAATAAGAAGCCAAAAAGTGCAAAAACAATAATGTTCGTGTTGGAGGAGTTGTGAATTAGATACACCTGCAGTCTGCAGGTGTATCTAATGTTGTGTCCCTGCAGTCATTCACAACTCCTCCAACACCAACATTATTGTTTTTGCACAGTATGGCTTCTTATGAAATTTTTTTTTTAAATAGATTCAATCTTGCACGTGGAAAGTTTAAGTGTGGGCTTTAGTTGATATAACAATTCTACGGCGGGGGTGTAGGAGGCGAGCCTCAGCCAGTGCGTCTTTTGCAGCCATTTTATGATCGCTCAGCACAAGAAATACTTTACACACATACAGTTGTTGACAAAATACACTGTACATTATATACCTCAGCTAACTAAACTATGGAAATGTATAATATAATTCATATAGCAATACGGTCTCACTGCACAGCAGGCCAGCAGTTAGCCGAGTCATTGCGCAATCCATGTTGAGGCACTGAGTGACGTGCCTCAACTGGCTGCTGTTCACCGCACCGTCTCTTCTCAGTATTTGAACGGCAAATGTGAAAATTCAGCGATTTTGAATAAAAAATAATCTAAAACTGGTGAAGTTAAATGGAAAATAACTTTATAGTATAATCACTGGATACATATAACAATTTAATTTTTTTTTTTCTTTTTACATTTTTTTTCTTTCCATGATGGCAGGTGAGGCCCCGCCTGCACGTCACTATGTCGGCGTGAGATAAACCCTGTTATTTATTATTAATATATTGTTATTTACGGATAAACACTGACATTTATATATTGTTAATTACAGATAAACACTGACATAAACTACTTATATATTGTTAATGACAGAAACACTGAAATGTATTACTTATATAGTTATTTACAGATAAACACTGACATTTACTATCTATACATTGTTATTTACAGCTGAAATGGACCAAAAGAAATCGCCTGACCCTCATGAATTCATAATTTACCGAGAGGATAACTTTTTGACTGTTCGACATTGTGGACAAAAGCCTGACTTTTTATGAAACATTCGGTAAACTTTATTTTTAAAATCATATCATCTTGTATATGATTGTTTTGTATTTCATTTACTTACTTTTTAGTAAAAGAACTGTGACCTAATATTGTCTGTTTATTTACATGGCATCAGTATAGATATATAGTAAACCTCTACTCCATACATAACCATTAGAGATGCGCGGATAGGCAATTTATTTCATCCGCAACCGCGGCAGAAAGTCGTCAACCATCCGCCATCCACCCGATGTAACGTTTGATCAGAACTGCACCCGCCCGCCATCCGCCCGTTGTTATATATCTAATATTAATAAAAAATTTTTAAAAAAGGGTGAAAACTACGCGAATTGCACCTTGTGCAGACAAGATTTTTCGATCGGACACGGAGGAATTAGCGATGTAAAAGACCACGTTGGGACAAAAAAACACAAGTCTAATGCCGTTGCTAGCGATACAAGTGGAAAACTTTCAACGTTTTTCGTCGCCCAAACAGATTCTTTGGATGTGACAAATGCCGAAGTTTTATTTACGGAGGCAATAATTGAGCATGGACTTCCAATCGCACTGGCTGATCACATGGGACAGTTAATAATGTAATGCAACCTTTAAAAATCATTACGCGGTGATCGCGATCCCAAAAATAAACTTTTCTTGCATGATAATGTCCAGAAAAATTCGCTTTATATTACTATAGAGTCCTTTTAACGAATGAGTTTGATGGTTTATCACAAACCTTAAATGAAAGAAGTCCTTTGTTCTCTTGCACCATGGCCTTGCTTCGTGTTTGGTGCGCCATCCTGTCGGCTGTATTTCACAGCACGACATACTGTTAAAAGTGTTTATACTATTTATACTTTCAATTAACAAATTGAAGTCTTGTGAAAGGTTGACAGGATAACTGGCATTAACTGTCAAAATAATTTCAAACTATTGAAGTTAGCTTACAGAATAAACATGTCAATCAACCCATATGATTTTTGCTGTAATATTTTTGTTTTGAAAAGTCACTGTGACTGATAGAAAAGTGATGGTTTTAGCAACATTTTAACCTGTCTGAATGCTAATAATCATTTTGCGTCGGGGGGCGAAGCCCTGAACCCTCCACCAGGACTTTGTCCTGGACCTACCGGGGCCTGCGGCCCTTGGACCCTGGCTACTAGGTTTTTCTGATTTAAAAGTTGGCAGGTATGGTGAGGTTATAAAGCTTTTGCCTGTTAAAGAAAGGAGACTGATCCAACGCAGCACAGACTTGCGCGTGCCACGCTGTCACGACCCAGACGCACACCAGTGCGCAATCATATGGGAGCCGCGCTGAGCGCACCTCCAAGCGCGTCTCGCTGCCGGCGACGGCCAGGTATGGGCCCACGCTCCAGCGCCATCCATTTTCAGGGCTAGTTGATTCGGCAGGTGGGTTGTTACACACTCCCTTAGCGGGTTCCGACTTCCATGGCCACCGTCCTGCTCTCTATATCAACCAGGGTGAGCCCCACCCCTTTCGTGAGCGCACTGCGCGCGGAGTGACCCCTGTTACGCGCCCCCGGCAACAGGGGTGGCAAGCAGGTAAGCTGCGCGGGCGGAGCGCGCGGAGTGACCCATGTTACGAGCCCCCGGCCACGGGGGTGGCGGGCAGGTAAGCTGCTTACCTGCTGCGCGTGACGCCGGCCGCGGCGAAAGCGGACGAGGCGGGGTGTCGGTGCGGTGGGCGCGGTAGTGACCCTGGACGTGCGTCGGGCCCTTCTCGCGGATCGCCTCAGCTACGGCTCCCGGTGGGGCCCTCTCGGGGGAAGGGACCTCGGTCCCGGACCCCGGCGAGGCGTCCCTTCTCCGCTCCGTAAAAGTGTCCATCTCTTTTTTTCTTCTTCTTCTGTTGTGGCATATGCAGCAGGTGCCTGCTCGTTTTTCGTATGTGGGTAACAACATTTAACTATGTATATATATTTACCAATTGGTTTAACTGCCACCCGCAAAAAAAAAATACAAATAAAAAATAAAAAAATAAATCTAATTAATCCACCCGACCCGACCCGCGAGCGGATAAAATCTTATTTTTTTAAATTTCATCCGCCCGATCCGCGGATAATCCGCGGACTCCGCGGTTGTGTCCGCAAACCGCGCATCTCTAATAACCATACATAGTTATTGTGTAGTCATTGTATAAACTACCCTGAATTGTGAAATGCGGTGGAAACACAAACCACATACTTTTACAGGAACCTACAGATCCAAGTATAAGAGGTTCCAGGAAACAAAAGTTCCTGAGAAGGAAAAGGGCCTATTTAGACATTTTAAGGCTGGGGTGTCCAAACTACGGCCCGCGGGTCAAATATTGCTCTCGTTTGGCCCGCGAGACGTCATGAGTTTAATAAAGAATTTTACCCAGCGGGAGATTGCATTCATTTTAATATCCTGACACTTTTGATACTGCTATTATGTTGCCATCTAGTGGACAATGTGAGAAATACAGGTCAATGACCTTGAAATTGTGCGCAGCATCCACTTATATGACCCAATGGAAACAACCTTCCCTCATCATGGTGCCGGAAAAAAAAATCCAACCAACACATTTCACACATAACACAACGCATACGTACACATTTTTGGCCCCCTACCAATTTTTTTTCAGCCCAATGCGGCCCCCAAGTCAAAAAGTTTGGACACCCCTGTTTTAAGGCCTTAATTTGTTGGATTTAAGATTTTTTAAGACTTTTTAAGACCCTGCGGATACCCTGAATCACAAATGGCAATAAATGCACATGCATCCTCCGTTGTCGCCATTTGTAATATATATTTGCGCATTGTTCGAACTTATATCTGTCAGTAGATTTCATTTAACATGGCTAACGTTGAGCAGACGCAGTCATACTTGCCAACCTTGAGACCTCCGAATTCAGGAGATGGGGGGGGGGGATGTTGAGTTGGGTGGGGTCGGAGAGGGCGGGGCGGACCGGGGGCGGGGTTAAGGGGGGAGGAGTATATTTATAGCTGGAATTCACTGAAATTCAAGTATTTCTTTTATACATACATATACTGTATATATCCACTAGAGATGCGCGGTTTGCGGACACAACCGCGGAGTCCGCGGATTATCCGCGGGTCGGGCGGTTGAAATAAAAAAAAATTAGATTTTATCCCCGGGTCGGGTCGGGCGGTTGAAATTAAAAAAAAATTAGATTTTAAATAGATTCAGGCGGGTGGCAGTTAAACCAATTGGGAAATATATATACATAGTTAAATGTTGTTACCCACATACGAAAAACGAGCAGGCACCTGCTGCATATGCCACAACAGAAGAAGAAAAAAAAAAAAGAGATGGACACTTTTACGGAGCGGAGAAGGGACGCCTCGCCGGGGTCCGGGACCGAGGCCCCTTCCCCCGAGAGGGCCCCACCGGGAGCCGTAGCTAAGGTGATCCGCGAGAAGGGCCCGACGCACGTCCAGGGTCACCACCGCACTGACACCCCGCCTCGTCCGCCTTCGCCGCGGCCGGCGTCACGCGCAGCAGGTAAGCAGCTTACCTGCCCCGCCACCCCCGTGGCCGGGGGCTCGTAACAGGGGTCGCTCCGCCCGCGCAGCTTACCTGCCCACTACCCCCGTTGCCGGGGGCGCGTAACAGGGGTCACTCCGCGCGCAGTGCGCTCACGAAAGGGGTGGGGCTCACCCTGGTGAGCCGAGTGGGCCACTTTTGGTAAGCAGAACTGGCGCTGCGGGATGAACCGAACGCCCGGGTTAAGGCGCCCGATGCCGACGCTCATCAGACCCCAGAAAAGTTGTTGGTTGATATAGACAGCAGGACGGTGGCCATGGAAGTCGGAACCCGCTAAGGAGTGTGTAACAACCCACCTGCCGAATCAACTAGCCCTGAAAATGGATGGCGCTGGAGCGTCGGGCCCATACCCGGCCGTCGCCGGCAGCGAAAGCCGCGAGGGCTAGGCCGCGACGAGTAGGATGGCCGCCGCGGTGCGCGCTGAAGCCTCGGGCGCGAGCCCGGGTGGAGCCGCCGCGGGTGCGAGGGACATCGGACCTCCACGCGCTTGGAGGTGCGCTCAGCGCGGCTCCCAGATGATTGCGCACTGGTGTGCGTCTGGGCCGTGACAGGGTGGCACGCATTGAATGTCTCTGCTGCATTGGATCAGTCTCCTTTCTTTAACAGGCAAAAGCTTTATAACCTCACTAATGCCTTGCATCGTCTATATTAGATATATAACAACGGGCCGGTGCGGTTTTGATTAAATGTTAGTTCGGGTGGATGCGGATGGTTGACGACTTTTGTGATGCGGTTGCGGATGAAATAATTGCCTATCCGCGCATCTCTAATACATACATACATATATATATATATATATATATATATATATATATATATATAAAAGAAATACTTGAATTTCAGTGCTCATTTATTTACACATATACACGCACATAACACTTCTCTCTACTACTTGCCGTAGTTTTGAAGCAATGCAGGATGGCAATCCGGATGTTGTTGGTCAGTGTATTAACGTGTCGGCTGAAATAAACACACGCTGAGCAATAGCTCCGGACCTGCCTACTTTATGGGTTGTAGATAACCCTATGGATAACGGAGACATTTATAATAGTCTCCTTCTTGTTGTGTGTGCAGTTGCGCACTGAGCTCCAAAAGCCGTAGATCAGGGGTGCTCATTACGTCGATCGCGATCTACCGGTCGATCTCAGAGGGTGTGTCAGTCGATCACCAGCCAGGCATTAAAAAAATAGTCCTAAAAATGAGCGATCATAAATCTTCACTATGACGTCACTTTCGTCACTTGATTGACATTCACGGCACCCGAGGGTCTTCTGAGATGACGCTGGCTGCTGCCAGCTCATTAAAATGACCGACTGGAAGGCGAGAAACACTTTATTTCAACAGACTCTGGCGCCGTACCTGTCGTCAAAACTCCAAAGACCGACTGCACAGTTGCACAGTTGCGCTACCAAAATAAGAGTCTCAGAAAGCTGGCGTGCACAAGCTAGCAAGCTACGGAGTTTGCCGACAATGTATTTCTTGTAAAGTGTATACAAAGGAGTACGGAAGCTTGACAAATAAGATGCCAAAAACCAACCACTTTCATGTGGTATTGTAACAGAAAGGAGGACTTTCTCCTCCATTCGAAAATGCGGACGTTATCATCACCACTGTCTGATTCCAATCAATGCAAGTCATCACAATCAGGTAATACACCAACTTATATTCTTGTCTTCATGAAAGAAAGGAATCTATATGTGTTAAACATGCTTGTATTATCTTTAACCACCTTTAAGTTGTTAACAATATTAACTATATGTGTTAAACATGCTTGTTTTATCTTTAACCACCTTTAAGTTGTTAACAATATTAACTATTTGTGTTAAACATGCTTGTATTATTTTTAACCACCTTTAACTTGTTAACAATATTAACTATATGTGTTAAACATGCTTGCATTATCTTTAAACACCTTTAACTTGTTAACAATATTAACTATATGTATTAAACATACTTGTATTATCATTAAACACCTTTAATGTATTAACAATATTAACTATATGTGTTAAACATGCTTGCATTATCATTAAACACCTTTAACTTCTTAATAAAAACACATATTTCATAAATAAGTAAATATAAATTATATATATGAATGAGGTAGATCCCCACGACTTGATCAATTGAAAAGTAGCTCGCTTGCAGAAAAAGTGTGAGCACCCCTGCCGTAGATGTTATAATGTGACTGGGCAGGCACGCTGTTTGTATGGAGGAAAAGTGGACGAGACGACAGGCGGGAGAATGGTTGTCCCGGGAGATTTTCGGGAGAGGCACTGAAATTCGGGAGTCTCCCGGAAAATTCGGGAGGGTTGGCAAGTATGGACGCAGTCGAAGACGTGTTACGTAAATAAGACCGCCCACAAAACAGTGCATCCTGAAGAGACAATCACATACCTGCCAACTTTTGAAATCAGAAAAACCTAGTAGCCAGGGTCCAGGGGCCGCAGGCCCCGGTAGGTCCAGGACAAGGTCCTGGTGGGGGGTTCAGGCTTCGCCCCCCGACGCAAAATGATTATTAGCATTCAGACAGCTTAAAATGTTGCTAAAACCATCACTTTTCTATCAGTCACAGTGACTTTTCAAAACAAAAATATTACAGCAAAAATCATATGGGTTGATTGACATGTTTATTCTGTAAGCTAACTTCAATAGTTTGAAATTATTTTGACAGTTAATGCCAGTTATCCTGTCAACCTTTCACAAGACTTCAATTTGTTAATTGAAAGTATAAACACTTTTTACATTAAACAAATGGTAAAACAGTACTAAACAATTCCATAAAAAAAAAAAATTGGTGTCATTATTAACTTTCTGTCCAAGCTTGTATAATCTACTGCCTTGTTCAATTGTA